>NC_056727.1:1237272676-1237575176 GCF_019279795.1 Protopterus annectens | reverse complement strand
AAGACTGAGGGTTAAATTAAAAGTCAGTACCTTAAGTAAATGGGTAGGCAAGATTTAGTCATTTTGACATATTTCATTACATGTTAGCAGCTTGCTTTAGTGTCTTCAATATTACTCCATTCCAAGCATAATTCTAATGGGAATATATGGAAGCTGGATGTGCCAAGCTGGAACAGAAGGAATCTACTATATTAGGAGAGGGATCTTGCCACCAGGATGTTTGACTAGCTGCAGGTTACACAGATGGAAGTTGTTAAGAGTATCTCACAGGATCAGTTGGTAACAGATAAATTATTACTGGTCACATAAAGTATGCACTTCAATAAAAGGGAACAGATGTTGCTAGTGGTGTTTGAAATAGCACAATGGAATTCACAGTTTAGCTTTGAGAAAAGCAAAGACTCCATAGCTAGAATAAGAAGACTGAAATAGACATTTATTTTTTTATTTCTCAAAGCAGTTTGAGACTGTGTTCTACCCCTGCCTAACAAGCTTCTATTCCAGACTACCACTGCTTTCCAAACATGTATGTTAAAGAAGCATGGCATTACTGTGGATGAGGGAACATACAATTCAACTGTTATATAGGAGTAGTAGTGGGTTAAAATGATAAGAGAGAACAGCACTCATTGTTTACTTATAAGGGCTTGCATGACTTCCCAGTCTCCTTTTGAAGACATATTACCATGCTAGGTGGGGAGGAGTTGAGTTTGTTTAATGCAGATCTCCTTATAACTATTTGTTTGGATGATGCTCCACTGCTTCCTCTTCTTCACCCTGGAAAGGATAAATAGGATGTTTCTATATAACCCTAATTTCCGTACCCTAACCATACAAGGCCATGTCAAACCCAGAGCTGTTGGACATGCTACACTTAAAGAAATCCCAGTCCCTCAGAGCCACACGCTCCAGGGATCTAAACCTTGTCATCACAATAAACAAAACATGCTGGAGGGATAGGTTCCTGACCCAGAGACTCCCCAGACTCTGGAATAGATTGCCCATACATGTCAAGCAGAGTGCCTCTTTGGTCCTCTTCAAAAGGAACCTTGACGATTGGATGGGAGAAAGGAAATTCACCCCGGGGATCACGTCAGTTGCCCTGCTAGACAGGGGTCCAGGGAAGTAAATAGTGTGGGAAGAAATAGCCAGGGAATTGTTATGGCTAGGCTTGTATAGGCCCTAGGGCTGATGGCCTAGTACCAACCTATGAACCTATGAACCCATGCTGATGGCAATATCAGGTTCATATAGTGGGGTTATAATATTTCATTTTCATAGAAAGTGTCTTTAGCTCATTTTGTTTATCGCATTAGTGTAAAATGCCTATGGAAAAAATATGGAATTCTGATTTTATACTTAAAATGGCTGTGAAAATTCTTGGGTTGCCATTTCCAGAGGTTTTCTTTTCCTATGTTTTTTTTGTTTGAGTTCATTTGTAACTACCAATAGACATTTTCACCAGATTGTGGTAGCCAACTCCAGGAATAATAGTCTTGAAAATACTGGTTCTGAAAACTACTCCGTAGAGACAATGGAATAATCTTAGAAAGAGAAAAAAGTCCAAATCTTCTGCAGTGTAATTAGTCTCTTTTAATGCAGTATTTAGAGTAAGAATTTTGTCAAAGGTCCAATCTATTTGTACCTTACAATAGGTAAGTAACCCATTGAGCAATTTATTTTTATTTATTCTTTATTGATTGGGTTTGTCCCACTAGGGTAGTGGACTTTTTTTCAGGGGAGACTCGACGTGGTATTTATACTACTAGGAGACATTTGACGAGGGCATCAGGGAACTTCCTCCAATCTTTCGCCTTTGAGGCAAGCCATAGGATAGCTGTAGAGATTGGCAAAGGAGGATGGAGATGAAGGAGGATTTTGAGAGATGGACAACAGAAGGTGAATGTGATGTGGAGCATAAGAAGGTAGAAGAGATTATGGAAAATGAAGATGCATGCTGCTCTAGTGTTGTCTCAAGTAAATGTGGATTGTACAAATAGTGTAGACAGGGAGATACCATACTTTAAAACTGTGGAGTTTAATGAAAGAGGTCTGGAAATACAAACATTAATAAAATAATGGCTGGGGAAGAGTCTGAAGATGAAAATCCCATTTGTGGGCTGACATTGTTGAAAGATATTTTTTTCTGAAGAACTAGATAGTGGAAAAGGAGGAGAAATGGCAATGGAAGAGTTAAGAGTGAATATTGAAGAAAAGAGCAGTCACATAATTAAATCATATGCTGCAGTAGTCGCTGAGCAGAAAGAGAAAAGAAACATCAATAAAGGTATGACTTTGAATAATAAACATTTAATTGTTTGTACTGAAGGTAAAATAGATGCCTCTAGATATATATTATGTTTGGGACAATATTGTTCTACCTTTGGGGAAAAGCCAGAAGATACAAGGGCTTTTATACATATGTAGAGTTATTTTATAGGAATATGAAAAATCTGAAAAGTTCATTGCTGCTGTTGATGGAAAAAAAAAGGACTGTGAAACATGGAATAAATTTGTTGTTAAAAGAGCAAATAATTTATTAATACACAAAGTTAAGATTCAATGTAAAGCATCAGATGTGACTGATGATGAACTGAAAAAAAAATGTCATGGATAAATGTAAAAATATATCTGAGGTGATAAAGACTTGATGATAGAAAAACTTTGGAATAGGGACTGGGAATTGCCTGTTTAATTACAAAAAGTGGTGTAATTGTGCATTTACCATGTGTTATTAATGTAAATGAGAAAAAAGGATGCTAAAATTTTGGTGACAACCAAAGATGTGTTTTCAGTGTGGTACAAAGGATCATTTAATAAGGGAATGTAATAAAAGAACATGTGAGGAGGTGAGTCATATTGCAAATAATTGTAAGAAAATATGTAAACTAAATATGGAAGTAATGAACATTGTTGGTTTGAATGTGAACTAATAGAAGAAATATGAATTTAATAGAGAAGGTGGTACAAAATGATAAAGATAATGGTGAAAGAATCTGTGAAGAAGTTATATGGTTAAAGTACAAAATTAATATGATTTTCAGTGTCAAGAAGATGGTGAAGTAGACAAGAGTGAAAAGAAGGAGAATAAGGGTTCGGTAGGTAGCAGAGTTAAGAAAAGAAGAAATTACTAACTAAACTTGCAAAAAAAGGATAGTGTGAAGATTCTATCACTGAATGTTAACACTTTGATAAATGAAAAAGACTATTAATTTTAGAATGGTGTCAAAAGCAAAAATGTGATGTATGCTTGCAGGATATTATATTTTTGATGCAGGAACAAGAAAACAGTTTGAAGTTATAGGGGGTAAAATAAGATGGAGTTTTTGGGAGGATGTTTGTCCTGGATTGGCTATATGATTTAAAAAGAGAACAATTAAAATGTTAGATGTGGTAATAGTGTATCCAGAAAAATGAATGATATACAATATCAAGGAAAGGGATAAAATATTGAGAATAATAGTTAGATTAATTTATATAATTAATATATATGTTTATACGCAAGGAAATAAAAGGGATGAATTGTTTCAGGACCTTAAAAAGTTTGTGCTGTTTAAGTTAAATATTAGTATTGTAGGAGACGTAAACTGTAATCTAAAGAAGAAAACTGGAAGATTAAGAGAGATGTTAAAGCAATGCCTAAAAATAAAATAAAATACAAAAAAAGCACCTACAAACCATAATAATAATTTATAGCACGTTGTTCCTTAATACAGCGGACTTCTTCAGCATGAAAACAGTTGATAACATGTGAACAATTCGTTTGGGACAAAAAGCAATTATAAATATAAAAAGGGGATTTATTCTGATGGTTTAAAAGAAAGAAATGTTAAGATAAAAGAAGTGTATTTTTGGATCATTTGTGTATAATAGAAATAATAAAACAGGATATTTAGAAGAAGGGAAATGGTTTAAAGTTTCAGTGAAGAAGGTTCAAGATACAGAATTATATAAAAATAATATGGTAAAGCTATGGGAGGATCATTCTACCATGATTAATTTTATGAGATTATAGAAACATTTTGGGTGCAATGTAAAATTAAATATAAGAATATTCATTAAAATTAAAAATGAGTCTTGGGAAGAAAAAAAAGAACTATAAAACATTGTTAAAGATTATGAGAGAAAATTGAAAGAAGAAGATGATTTAAGAAAACCAAGATAAAAGAGATGTGTGAAGTGAATTTGTTAAAAATACAGAAGTTAATAATAAATCAAAACTATGCTGTAGATTGAAGAGTTTTTGCCTTTCTTATAAAAAAGTTAAAGGAGAAAATATGAAAATTGATTGGAGAAGATGGAAATAAAAAGTACATATGAAAGAAATTGTGTGGGAAATTAAGGAATATTTTAGAAGAATGTCTGTGGTATATAGTTATGTAAATGCGGAACAGAGATTTTTGGTATATAACACAGGTTAAAAAGAGGAGAATGATAAAACAAGAAAAAATAGAAATAAAAGAACTGGATAATGTTTGAAGGGGGATTAAAAACAATACTATGCCTGGACGAGATAAGATAACATACTTTTATTAAAAAAAAGTGAGGAAAATAAGAGAATTTTGCTGAAAGCATTTAATTTTTGCAGTATTTCATTTTCATTAACAAAAATGCAATAGAAATTAACAGGAAAAAGATCCATTAATGAAGGTTATATATATTTAAGACAAAATATAAAAATTTTAACATATTTGATATTTGTAGACGATGGAGTGATAATTGCAAAAGATAACAGTTGGATTAGAGAAGCAATATGGAGCATAATGTTAAGTATTAAAAAGTAGGATTGAATATAAATAAATAAAATATAGAGGTTTTGGTGATATTTTCAGGAATGCAGGTATTTATTTTTCTTATTCAAAGCTTACATTTGTACGTTTAACATTTGGTAGGGAAGAAATGTAAAGCAACGTGGATTGAGATTTTAAATGAAATAAGCGTTATTATGAGTAGGTGGAGAAGCGCTGATTTATCTTGTAAGGAAAAAAGTTTATTTAATTCATACGTGTCTTCTATGGAAGTTATGAAGTTTGGATGGATGGATAGATGGATGGAAATGATATGAGTTACAAAAAGTGTAAAATTGATAGCATTTGGTAGTCAATAGGCTATACACTGGTGTTTGAATCAAAGGTCTGTTGTGATGCTGATTTTACATTGCAAATTTATGAAAGGAAAACTATATTTTTGTTTGCCAAAAATACTAGTGTTATAGCCAAACAAAGGGCTGTATCTGTGTGTGTGTGTGCAAGATAAATTCAAGATATCAGTAAGAACATTGTTTAACTGTTTAAAAATTATGACAAGACAGTGTAGCATGCTGCTGTTTTGTGATAAAGCAAAATCTGTTTAAATTATGCATATATTTTCACAATATTTCAAAACAGTATCAATTTGAAAACCCATTTGTGTTACATGGCAAGTATCAATGGCAACATTGTGTGCCTTAATGTTTTGTATAAGATGGCACCATTTGTTAACCTGTAGGCTTTTATAAAATGAACGTGGTTATGAAAATATAGGTAATAGTTATAACTAGTTTACCAAAAGAGCATTTAAATCTCATAATGTCTTCTCATTGCCCACCATGTTTTAATGTCATTTTAACTAGTTCCCACTGCTTGAATACACTACCAAAATATGACAGTTTTACATACTGTTTTTGCATGATTAATGTAAACTTGAAAATATGTCATATTTTCATATATATTTGCAAATACTCCTTTAATAACTTTTGCATTGCTCATCCCATGCTAACCATTTCACTGGTGTTCTTAGCAAGTCATGTCAACTTCCAAATGCCATTTTGTTGCCTTAATTTTTAAATTACTAAATTATTGTCCTATACCAGGACTTTAGAAATTAGACTTTGAAAACAGTGATGAGTATACTCATTTCAGGAGTACAGGGAAGTCTTCTGTAAAGATGAGTGTATTCTTACAGGATACACGGGAGCTCTGCTTTCCTGATGACTATACTCTTGTAGGAAGCAACAAGTTAATAAAGTCCCGCAACTCTATTCATTAGGCGCCATGGGATTGGATCTTTCATGGTTAAAAGGCAAGACACAGATTACCATGGAGGAGTCTATTAGAGACTGAGTACAGAGGGAAGGGTGCAGTCTGACCAAATAACTCAATATTTTTAATTAGAAATCTCATAGGTCTCTCAAGTTGAATGATATGTTTAGAAAATTCATTCCAGAAATACTACATTCTGTAGTGGGTCTGATGTGAGATGAGTAAAGAGGAATTAAAACTTCTTTGGATCTAAAAGAGATGCTTTTGGAAATTACATGAGCCAAGTAGAAGGCTTTCAAAATTACTACTGAGACGCGATGGTCCAAAGATAAGTAATCATCAATAGGAGTCCCTAGACCTCTTATGACAGTGTTGGATTGATGGCATATATCAGCTATATGGTATGATGTGCAATTTATTTGTTTACTACTGTAAACTATATTATATTTTTTTATGTTTATTTTGAGACTGTTGACCTTGCAAGTTGTTAACATAGTCAGTAGAAGATCGAATAATAATACCCAAGTTATAGACATCTGCAAACTTAGACAACCACAAGCCAAGCATGTTGGTCTGAATGTCTGAGAAACAGATGCCAAATAGGAGTGGTATCAACAAGCCCTGTTGTACAACACTGGTATTTCATTTTATTTTATTTTTTTTGTTTTAGGAGAGACACCTGCATCTCTAACCACATGAGTTCTGTCAGACAGATAGCTAACCACCACACAATGTATGGAGTTTTATTCACATTTACAAGTCTGTCAATAATATCTGCAACGGGAATAGTGTTAAGGCCTTGGCCAGTGGTGTAGCAGGATAAAACCCTGACTATAACTCAAGTGACCCAAGCTCAATTAGTGTTTCAGGCGCTTGACAGAGCAGGCTGGGAGGATAGGTGTGAGTCCTACTTCCTACTATGTTTTCTGCTGAAGGGGAGGAATGGCATTGACAAGTGTGGGGCAGTACAGGCATGACATGGTCATAGCCATCCAAGCTGGTGATGGTATCCCTTGACAGTCATTTACAGGGTACGTGACATGAGCAGTCATTCAGGTCTTATGGGATTTCAATAAAAAATGTAAATTCCCAGTTAAAGCTTCCACAAGCACAGACATGTTATTACATGCCACCTAGACATGAGGAGCTCTGCACTTAGTCTTCCTCCAGACAGAATTTCAAATTGTCATGTCAGTATTGTAATGCTCCTTTTAGCCCACAAACATTGACCAAGAGTAAACAGTTGTTAATGCTTCTACACCACTGCCTACATCACCACCCAAGGAGTGGTGTCAGAGGTATTCATAAAACTTTGTTTTCATTGCCAGAATGCAAGAGAGATGCAACCTCTCCAGATGGCTGTTACCCAAGGGAATCTGAGGGAAGATAACCCACTCCTAGGTAATGAATAATCTCAAGTCCATTGCGGGCAGCTCTATAACTGGAAGAGCAGACTAGAAAAGGACCTAGAAAAAAAGGCATTGGCCAGGTCCAGATATGCAGTAAGTACTACATAACTGTTGCCTAGGGATTTCACAAACATAGTTAGCTCAACCAGTGCCCTGTGCCTTAATCAGGGACAAACATCACACCCCCTCAGAATTTCACATGAAGAGTAATAAACTGCAAAACAGTACAGTACCCAATCTGAACCCCCTTCCCCCAGCTCTTCAAATGAAGATCACAAAAAAACAAATCCCCTCCTCCTGGCACAGCAACAGGTAGCCAGCTACACAACACACCCTTCCTCCATCCATCCCCAGCCAATCAGGTCCCATCTCTCTGCCCTGGCCCGGACCCTCCTCATTTTAGTAAAAAAAAAAAAAAAAAAAAACTTTGCCTTTAAACTGTAGCAGACTGTTTGGTACAGATGGTAGCAATCAATTGCTACAGTTTATATCCTGCACTGGGCACTATGGCATTCAGGTTTTATTTATAAAAATTTTTTTTTCTCTTTTAAAGTGTAGCAAACTGACTGCTACAAATGTAGCAAGCAGTTGCTACAGTTTATACCCCAAATGGAGGGCTACAGTGCTCAGTTCATCTAAAAAAGATTTATTTTTTACTTAAGCTGTAGTAAACTACTTACTACACTGTACCAAGCAGTTGCTACAGTTTATCTGCACACAGAGCACTACAGTGCTCAGGTTTAAATACAAATATAGAACCTGCTTTTAAAAGCCAGTCTGCATTAAAGAGCAATTGGAAATGGCTGATCACACCATGGACAGTTGCCTCCCTTCTCTCTGCCCTAGCTATGCTACTGAGTGGCTTTTTAAAATAAATTGTCAAAGTAAAAAAGGCAGGACCTGCCTTTGACAAAGCCAGATTGATGATGGTCTAGGTCTGAGATTTTCAATATCAAGAAATAAGTCTATAATTACCAGGTCTGTAGTTGGGGTACCCATGTGTAATGGCATTATAGTGGCTGTTTTGTAAGCTTCAGAAATGCAACCATTGGAGATGCTTAGATTAAAGAAGTTATATATGGCTTCAAACAGGCCACATTTAGTACTGATAATCAGACAACTAGGAATGGTATCAGGGACAATAGATTAGGTGTTCTTGCCTTTTGTGGGGGCTGAGAGGACTTGTTCTATAGTAATTTTATGGTTTGACTGGGACTGTGGAATTGGTGAAGCAGCTACAATTGTGGTGGGTGGAGTAAAAATTGTACTAAATTTGTCAGATTGGACAGTGATATTGTGGACTAGCTGGGTGTTAGTTCTTAATTTCCTGATATAGTTAAAGAATTATTTTTTTTTTATTTCAATGACTATTTTAAGTTCATGTTCAGTTTTTGAGTTTCCTAATGATGGCCATGTGCTCTTTATTAGTTTGTGTTAAGGTGGATAGAATGAGATTTCTTAAAATCATTAAGTAAATTCTTTCTCTTGCTGTATAATTTATTTATATGGGCATGTCACCATTGGGTCTTGTTTTTAAAATGTTCATTATACTCGATGCAGATATGGACTGCCTTATCAATGCAACTATTTAGGAGGAAGCAGAGGTCTGAGGAATAGACAGCTGCTATAGCCATGGGGTCCATTAGAAGAAATGGTTCATAATGGTCACTAAGTATGATGTCCAGGACACCACTAAGGAACCTAGCAGAATTTTTGAAGGGCACTGTATGTTTACATGGCTTGCTCAAAGTCATACAGTAGGCCAAAGAAGCTGAAGGAATCAAAACCAAGACTCCAGGAAGCTGTTTGTTAAAAAATTCACAGCCTTATTCTTCTGAGCTAACAACTATATTATTGGTCTGTTATCACTTGGATAGTTAATGGGTCAAAATTCTGCTGTAGATTCCTCCAGTTTTACATGAAAGTTTCAGCCCATTGTTTACAACTGTTGTATTGAAATAAGTTCCTCTGTAATATTCTGTACTGCCCCTTCTTCATTTATGTTGCCAATGTTTTATTTTCATTGTGTTAAATGTTTGTTGAGCTTTTCTTCATGAGACCCCACTGAAAATGAGCTCTACTCAGCTCAACATTTCCAGTAAACAAATATTCAGAAATCAAAGCAGATAAAAGCCTCAAACTAGCATGATCATATTTGTTGTTTATTTACTTGTGTTTGTATTCTGCTGCACTAGTTTGCAGCTTGCAGTGATATTTTTTTTGGAAATTACTTTGGTTAATTTTTGTGCAATTTTTAGTTTGGCTTTAACAATTTGTTTGCATGTTTTTCTGTCCACAGTTGTTTTACCATCTGCAACGTGAGAGAGTATTCTTGGAGCCTCGGGCAAGATTTTATGCTGCAGAAATTGCCAGTGCCTTGGGTTACCTCCATTCCCTCCACATTGTTTACAGGTAAGTTAAAAAATTAAGAAGTATGTTGCACCTTATGTAGTATTCGTTTTTTTCTTAATTTACAAAGTAGTTAGCATTGTCCTTGAGAAGATGTATACCTGTTTTCAATGAAAGCTGAGGGAAGCAGCATGTGCCATATATCAAATAAGTAAAGAGAAAACTTGACAGTTAGAGGCATTCATGCTGTTATCCTTGGAGCGTGACAGTTCACTGCACCAAGACTGTTGTGAAAGAAGATTCAGTGAATCTGTTTTACTTAATGTAGTCAGTATACTTCCCACCCACTACAGAAAGATAATCAGCCCTGAGTAATGCAACTCTGACCAAGATTCATAGAGCAGCTTTTCAAAGCTAAAGTGCGCTAGCCTATTTATAGCATTTACAGTGTTTTCTGAGTGTTTTTCTGCTGTTTCCTGAAAAAAACAAAAAAAGTCTCTTCCCGCCTTTGCTGAACTAGACTAGTCCAGATTTCAGGCTTTGCTGAATTCTGGACTGTGGCATAGTTTCCTGAGTTGCCCATATCCTTACTTGGATGGGAGAAAGCTTCTCTGTTCACCAGTGAGAGTGGGGAGCTTTGAGCAGCCTATCTGTCCCTGGAGGTGTGGTCTCAGCCCTGAAACTAGTAGCTTATTAGCCATTTTGGGTCAATTCCTAACTCATTCAGTTTCCCTGCTTTAAAACCCGCATTTGCGCAATTTTGAGCATAGTGCAGCATGGGGCAGCGCCGCTTAAACAGGTTTAAGCTATTCCCGGCTCCACAAAGTCTGCTCTTCACTTTTTCCCTTAGAACTGCTCTAAATCTCAAAATAAGTACTCTATTTTCATTCTAAAGCCCTGCACTTGCTCGTATAAGTAATCTTACTGGTAAACACTAATAAACTTAAGCACTACATCCTCTTATACTCCTTTTAAGGACTTGCTCCCTATTGGTCCTTTCTGATCAGTCAATAAGTAGTTCCATATACTATTCAGGCATGTCCAAAGGTCAGTTTCAGGTTTACTCCCCGGTCCAGCTGATGAATCTGGGAATCTTGAGGCAATGTTACAACTTCCTTATGTACACAGACCACCCTCTCCGCCTCCCAACAAGCTCAAATATATGTGAGAGATGCAACTGTATAGCCAAACTGGAGGCTGAGCTCTCTCAACCCAGTACTGGCACAGCCAGTCAGAAGGAAATGGTAACCACACACACCACAAATCCAGTCTCACATAGACCTATCGCATCAGCAAACCAAACACATAAACACACAAAAACATACTCGGAGGCTCTAAACAAAAATCTGCCTAAGCAGCAGAGACCTCCAAAGCAGACATCCAAGCAACCCCTACCACGCAACAATACCCATGTAGCACATAGCTCACAAAGTCAGTGTGCCACACAGTCACAGCCCTTAAGGCTAAACACACCTAATACACTTGTAATAGGTGACTCTATTGTCAGACACACTAATGTCCCACTCACCAGATTGAACAAGGAGAAGGTCACTGTAAGCTGTCTGTCAGGTGCCAGGATACGCCACATAACACATGCACTCAGGTCACTCCAAAGCAAGTCCAAATATGGCTCCGTCATTGTTCATGCTGGTGTGAATGACCTGAGACATACCTCCCTGGACTACATGAAAAGATACATAGAGGAGCTCTCTGATCATGTAGCCCAGGCCAGTATGACCCTGACCTTGAGTAGCATCTTGCCCTCACCAAAAATGATGCCACAGTATAAAGACAAAATGATCAATTTTAACAATTGGCTAAAGTACTGGTGTCATTCAAAGGGGATCCAGTGTCTGTCAGCCTGGGATGACATGCTTGACAAGCCACGTTGCTTCGCTAGGGACGGCTTGCACCTGTCACCCCTGCGTTTTCGAATACTGGCAAAGGCTCTTTCCTCCCCCATAGTGCCTTTTTTAGGCAAGGCTCAAAAGACAAACCCACCTCCATAGACCACACAAAGAAAAAATAACTAAGGGTAATACTGCTCAATGCCAGAAGTCTAAACCTCAAGATGCACGCACTCGAGACTCTCCTCAGTATGGAGAATATCGATATCTGTGCAGTAACAGAAACCTGGTTCAAGGCTCCCGAAAGCACCCCAGCACTACCAGGTTATACTTCATACCATGCTTTTCGGCCCCAAAACTCGGACCACACCACAAAAGGAGGGGGAATATCCATATTCATCAAAGATACCCACACCTCCAGGTTAGTGGCAACACACGAAGCTTTGGAAACCATCCAGGTGCAACTAACCATAGGCAAAACTGCTCTACAAATTGTAGCATGCTACAGGCCACCCTCTCAAACTCATGCTACAGGCCACCCTCTCAAACTCAGGAACCCCACACAGCCTTCCTGAAGACACTGGAGGGTATAAATGTATCTCCAAACACCATCATATTGGGTGACTTCAACTACCCGAATATAGACTGGGAACATTATTCAAGCCCTAACTTTCTAGCCCAACGGTTCCTGGAGTTCATAAATTCAAATGCCATGGAACAGCTAGTCACTGTTCCCATGATAGGAGAAAATATACTAGATCTCATTATCACAAACATGGGGACAAAATGCTCCACACCGGAAGTATATCCCTCATTGGTGAGATCTGATCATAAACTAATCTCACTGGAAATCCACATCCCGCCCCCACCCCAAACAAAAAAGACCACAGTGAAGAACTTCTCTAAAGCAAACTTCACGCTACTCAAGACTGGTGTGATATCCTTCAAGGCCCCTGAGCCAGTGGAAACCACAACCCAAGCTGCGGAAGCCCTTACAAATGCCTTCTATGAACACCTCCAGGACTGCATGGATCAGGCAATCCCAAATAAAACCAAGACTCTTTCCACAAAGGTCAAACGTCCAGTCTGGTGGACCCCAGCCATTAACAAACTTTACAATAAGAGGAGAAAGCTATTACATGATAGAACAAAATCCATAAAAGGGAAGTCACCCTGATCATTATTAGTAAAAAATACGAGCACTCATAAAATCAACTAAGGCCAATTTTGAGAGAAAAATTGCCATGGATTCAAAGGACAATCATAAGGCCTTTTTCAGCTATGTTAGGAACCTGGGTGGAAACTCCCAGATATGCTCAGAATTAGTCCAAAATGATACAAAAATCACTGAACCCACAGACATTGCCAACATACTGGCAGACAGGTTCAGTGCAAACTTCACCCCTCTTCCCCTAAAGGAGAGATAACTATCCCAGTGGAGTGTAGCCTCCCAGACATCTCAAATGCGCAGGTGAAATCTGCTCTCTAAAGCTAAAAACACAGCATCAATGGGACCGGATGGTGTCCCGGCTGTGTGCTACACGAGCTAAATGAGGAATTAAACCCGCACATAAGGCAGCTGTTTAATCTCAGCGTTACCACAGGATATGTGCCCAAGGAGTGGCGTACGGCAACTGTGGTCCCACTCCACAAAGGCGGTGCCTCTACGGACCCTGGTAATTACCGCCCCATAAGCTTAACAAGTCTAGTCTGCAAAGCTATGGAGAGGATCATAATGGAGCTCATAAACAAAGATATAGGGGACTTGCAGACATTGGACCCGACCCAGTTTGGCTTCGTCAAAGGAAGATCATGCCTTTTGAACTTGGTCAACTTCTTCGAAACAGTCACCAAGGCCATTGATGAGGGAAAGGCAGTCCATACAGCCTACCTTGACCTTGCAAAGGCTTTCGACACAATACCCCACTCAGGTATTGTAGAAAAACTTACCAGCTTAAATGTAAACCCATATGTCACAAGATGAGTTGCAAACTGGCTTAAGGACAGAACCCACAGGGTTAGAGTTGCTGGCGCTATGTCAGACTCCAAGCCGGTGACAAGTGGTGTCCCAAGGGCTCGGTCCTTGGCCCCCTATTGTTCGGCATCTACTTCTCAGAAGTACAGGCCAACATGGGAGGACTTTGGCTGACAAAGTTTGCAGATGACTGCAAACTGGGCGCCATAGTGGAAAGTGCATCGGACACGGATATCCTTCAGAAGGGACTCACTGAAACAGATAGCTGGTGCCAGAGCCATGGCCTGAAGTTAAATGCCAAAAAATGTATAGTCATACCCTTCGGGAAAAACAAGGTAACCCCAAGCTACCATATAGGTGGCAATCCACTAAGCACAGAAGAGATTCAGGGACCTGGGGACCCAGGTTGACAGTGGCCTTTCTTTTGACACTCACGTTGCTAAAGTGGTTAGAAAGACCTTCTACATTGCCCACCTGATCATGAAGGGATTCACATCCAGATCTAGTGAGGTCATTGTTCCCCTGTACTCTTCACTTATCAGACCAATGATCGAGTACAATGCCCCATTCGGGATGTATCTCACCCAACATCTGCAGCAATTGGAGAGACCCCAAAAGTTCCTCACCAAAAGGATAAAGGGACTCCAAAATCTGTCATATGCTGCCAGATTGAAGAAACTCCAGCTCTATTCAGTTGCATACCGTCTGCTCAGAGGTGACATGTGCCTGACATACAAGGCCATGTCCAACCCGGAATTAATGGACATGCTCAACCTCAAAAAATCCAAATCCACCAAAACCACCAGAGCAAGCGACTTAAACCTTAGCACGGATATAAATAGGACGTGCTGGAGGGATAGATTTATCACTCAGAGACTCCCTATGCTGTGGAATAAAATCCTGGTCCATGTGAGGCAGAGCACCTCGCTGGCTCTGTTCAAGAGAAATCTTGACCTGTGGATGGGAGATCGTAGGTTTACCCCGGGAATCATCTCTGTGTCACTGCTGGAGAGAGGCACAACAAACTAATGGGCACAGTATTTTTTCATATAAGGGGTGGCGTAAGCCACAAAAATTTGGGCTAGGCTTATAAATGCCTTAGGGCAGATAGCCTAGTATAAACCTATGAACCTATGAACCTATGCCAGGAACCAGGAAGGCAACTCCCAGATATGCTCCGAGTTAGTGCAAAATGACAAAAAATACACCGAACCCACAGACATTGCCAACATCCTGGCAGAAAGGTTCAGTGCAAACTTCTACCCCCCTTCCCCACCAAAAGAGCAAATGTCTATTCCAACAGAGTGTAGCCTCCTTGAGATCACAGATGCACATGTGAGAGCTGCCCTCTCCAAAGCAAAAAACACAGCATCAATGGGACCAGATGGTGTCCCAGGCTGCGTCTTACACGAGCTCCAAGAAGAACTAAACCCTCACATAAAGTCAGTGTTCAATCTCAGCCTTACTACAGGATATATACCAAGGAATGGCATACAGCAACAGTGGTCCCGCTCCACAAAGGTGGTGCCACAACGGACCCTGGAAACTATCGCCCTATAAGCCTGACTAGCGTGGTCTGCCAGGCTATGGAGTGTATCATCATGGAAATCATAAACAAAGACATTGGGAACCTCCAGACACTGGATCCCACCCAATTTGGCTTTGTTAAGGGCAGATCTTGCTTCTTGAACCTGGTCGACTTCTTTGAAACAGTTACCAAGGCCATAGATGAAGGGAAGGTAGTCCACACAGCCTACCTGGACCTCGCAAAAGCCTTCGACACAATACCCCACTCGGGCATCATAAATAAGCTCACCAGCTTAAATATCAACCCCTGTGTCACAAGATGTGTTGCAAACTGGCACAGGGATAGAACCCACATGGTCAGAATTGCAGATGCCATGTCAGACTCCAAACCAGTTACAAGTGGCATCCCACAAGGCTCAGTCCTGGGACCTGTCTTGTTCGGTATATATTTCTCCGAGGTACAGGCTAACACGGGTGGACTATGGCTGACCAAGTTCGCAGATGACTGCAAACTGGGTGCCATAATCGACTCTCCGGCTGACACGAGCATCCTCCAAAACGGTCTCACAGAGACGGATAACTGGTGTCAGAGCCATGGCCTAAAGCTAAATGCCAAAAAGTGCATAGTCATCCCCTTTGGAAAAAACAAAGTGCCCACAAATTACCACATAGGTGGTAATCCATTAAGTACGGAAGAAGTAATTAGGGACTTGGGGACCCAAGTAGATAGTAATCTCTCCTTTGACAATCACATTGCTAAAGTGGTTAGAAAGACCTTCTGTATAGCCCACCTTATCATGAAAGGGCTCACATCTAGATCAAGAGAGGTCATTGTGCCCCTCTACTCATCACTTATCAGGCCCATAATTGAATACAATGCCCCATTTGGGATGTACCTTACCTGACACCTGCAGCAACTGGAAAGACCCCAAAAGTACCTCACCAAGAGGATCAAGGGACTCAAACAGATGCCCTATGCAGTTCGGCTAAAGAAACTCCAGCTCTACTCAGTTGCGTACCGCCTACTCAGAGGCGATATATGTCTTGACGTATAAAGCCATGTCCAGCCCAGAATTAATGGACATGCTCCACCTCAGGAAATCCAAGTCCCTTAGAGCTACACGCTCCAGGGACTTGAACCTCAGCACAGAAATAAATAGGACATGCTGGAGGGACAGATTCATATCCCAGAGGCTCCCCTCACTCTGGAACAAAATCCCAATCCATGTTAGGCAGAGCCCGTCACTGACCCTCTTCAAGAGAAATCTTGACGAGTGGATGGGAGATCATAAGTTTACCCCTGGGATCTCTTCTGTGACCCTGCTAGACAGAGGTACAGTAAACTAACCTTAATAGGGCTACCTTCTGTGACCTACTATACAGAAGCACAGTCAACTAATCTAAAAGGGTGGCAAAAGCCAAACACACTCTGGCTAGGCTTATAAATGCCCTAGGGCAGATAGCCTAATATCACCCTATGAACCTATCAACCAATCAACCTATGAACAGAAAGTATTGTATAGGCAGACTACACATTAGTCCTAAATAAAAAATCAATACCTACATCAGTCCTAAATAAAAATCAGTAACTAAGTAGAGATATATAGTATGAGTACGGATATAGATGGGCTTTAGGAAACTGAATGAGGTGGTGGGGGAAACTTCATAAATGAAGCCAATCAATATAGGTGAGAGTTTATAATGGAGAATATGAGAACATTCTCATGCTACATTGTGAGAAACATGTAAGAACAGAAAAGAGTTGCACAGTAGGTAGTGTGAGCTTTCAGTTGTAGTGGCAAGTTACTAATGTGTGCTCCTAAGGAAACACATATGACAGCTGTCAAAGATCTGTGAACAGGTGTCCCTTACTGAAGGGGTATAGTAAGCAGAGGAACCCACTGAAGGTATATCAGGGTAGGAGAAGGTATGGTATTTATATTTTTGTCAAGTAAGGCGCCCATTTTATATATAAAGATAGAGAGAGTGAAAGAAAGAGGGAGATGGTGAAAGGAATGGAGGATGAGGGTACCCAGCAATGGCACTTATACACACATTGAAGAATACAGATAAACAGGGTAGATATGGACACACAAGGGGAGACATGAAAGGCATATAAATAAACATGCAGATCAGCATATCCGGTTTATCTAAAATACAGAATATATAAACACAAATGCTTTAACACAGCTAATCTAAATACACTTCATCTATCCCAGTATAATGCAAAAATATATATATATATATAAAAATCAGAAACAAATGTCCCCATGCCACCCCTAATTTATATATATGTGCATCACAAGCTTGCACAATCCAGCTCACTGTTATACCTGCAGTATTACATAGAAATCTATAAGAAGATTCACACCAATGATCAAAAAATCACAAACTTTCCTTAGTATCAGAGTTATAACTGGTAAAATGTACTGAAGAATAATATCAGATCAGCTGTGATTAGATGAAGTGTTAGTTTGGCCACTTGAATGACACCTGTGTAAACAAATGGCAAGAAACAGGATGGGGTATAGGCAGCCTGCCAGCTGCCAACAAGCTCAGGGGGACTTTGCTGGGATCCAGTAGTTAGTAGCCATGCCCACCTCTGGTGGCCTTATACGCAAAGCAGAAGGAACTTTGGCAGGCATCTCCACAAATGTATAGCAAAAACAAGATGGTAGTTTGACATTCATAACCTTCACTGAAATCTGAATCATGTGCAGCATACCTTAGCACCCCTCAGCTGTGTGACAGTTTAAATTCTGTAGATGCACATCTTGTATGTACAGGTGGGCATGAATGACATGCCTTTAACATGCAGTAGAATATATTTACACCTTATGCTTCTGGTGCACTGTGAAACATATCAACATAGACAAAGGAGGACTCTATCCTTATTAGCACACATATGGCACAAACAAGTACATGTTAAGGATTTTTATAGCTGAACCACCATTTTGGATGACGAGCAGCAGACCTACTTGAGCAGCTTAAATCACTTTTTCAGCAACACATAAGCGGTGATTTCATAGGCCAGAGCCCACAGAAGGTACACAATTGTTAATACTGTGATAAGGGATTCATTAGCAGTGTCTCTCTCACACACAAATGTGAAGATCTCCATGTTAATTGTCTCCTATATTAGTAAGGTAGTGTTAGGTTAACCATAGGTTTATACGTTCATATGTATACTAGCCTACCAACCACCAGGGCCTTTATAAGCCTAGCCGTGCAATCCAACCCAATTGTGTCCCTATGCATCATGAGCATTTATTAGAAGGAGGTATGTTAGTTAAGAATTTTCTAGAGATTATTTGGGGAGTATGTTAGTTTGGGCATTATTGTTTGCCCCTGTCTATCATAGACATGGGGGTCACACCTTGAATGAATTTCTGATTTCCCATCCATTGGTCAAGGTTACACTTAAATAGGGTTAGGAATGGACTGTTCTTCACATGGATGGGGAGCCTGTTCCAGAGGATCTGTTTCTCCAACATGTCTTATTTGTATGGCAAATCCAATGGAACCAACAGCAATTAGCTGCACAGTTAATGATACAACAAACCACAAAAAATAAACTGTGCAGAAACACGTCTGGAGCAAATAAAACTGTTCACCCTTCTTGTAAAATCTTTATTATATCGTAAGCGCTTTCACACTCTAGGTGCTTCATCAGACAACAAACTGTAATGGTTCACTTATTAAATACCCTATTAAAATTCAAAAGAACCAATCACATTATAGAAACAATAATTCACATTATGTCACTTCCTAATTAACTAATTTAACTTGTTAAAAAATATATATTTATGTCACAAACAAAATTTAAATCCTTGGATCTAGTGGTTCTGATGCTGCTCATTTTGCAGCTCTACAAGAGGTCCGTCAGAGCAAGATCTGAGGATGCCTTGTATGCCAAACATAGCTACAAAGAGTTGGCAGGCTGTGGTATTTGCATATTGTAGTACCCCCCAGACATGTCTAGCAGTGGTGCTGGGATTTCAGCAGGCTGAGGTCATGATCTGCTATGTTTCTGGTTTTCACATGGAAGATGTTTTGTTACTGTCTGACGATGATTTTGTGCATTCTGTACAAGCATCATCAACCAGAGCTCTAGGGAGTAACCTTCATCACCTGTAACATAGAAATGACATAGTTGGGGAGAGATATGGGGTGAGATACAAAACATGCTGGATGAATAGGTTCCTGACCCAGAGACTCCCCAGACTCTGGAATAGATTGCCCATATATTTCAAGCAAAGTGCCTCTTTGGCCCTGTTCAAAAGGAACCATGACGATTGGATGGGAGAAAGGAAATTCACTCTGGGGATCATGTCAGTCACCCTGCTAGACAGGGATCCAGGGAAGTAAATAGTGTGGGAAGAAATAGCCAGGGAATTGTTATGGCTAGGCTTGTATAGGCCCTAGGGCTGATAGCCTAGTACCAACCTATGAACCTATGCATGTGGCTGTGAATATCTATATGCAGTGGTGTGTCTGCACATACCTACTAAATGACCCTATGGAATTTTGCCATGCAGGAATCAGCAAAACTGATTGCTTTTATGCCATATGTGAGAATCATGACCACTATAAGGTGCTGTGCAGATGGGGATTATTAGCCTATGTGAGTGGTACTTTACCAGGCATTGATGAAATGGTAGCTCTTCCCAATGATGTAAGGTATCCATGGACTCCACATAGGGGACATTTCTAAGAGATAGATATTTACATGCATATACTTCTTCCAGGTACTGCAGCTCAATGGTTTCTATTACTCTAACAGCAACAGGTTTTTCTTTCAATAGACAAAGACAAAACACTGTATAATTTTTATAGTAGCAGTAATTTAATATTTTTGAACACATTTAGTACTTTTCAGCAATTTGAAGCCTCAAGTTCCATGGAGCAGACAATATAATTGGTGATCTACTATACCGAATCAAGAAATGTTTAAAACATAACTAAAACCTAATACATTAGCATGTTTATGGTGTATGTGTGGGGCGCGGGGCATGCTAGACGAGAATAATTATAGACTGCCCAGTCTGACATGCATTCTGTGTAAATTCATGGACAGAGTCACAATGGAGCTTATTCAAAATGACACAAAAGACCTACTTCTCTTAGACATGGAACAGTATGGGTCTAAGGGGACATCTTCCCTTATGAACACCATAGCATTCATTGAAGAGATAACAGCAGTAGTTGATCAAGAACTGACAGTACATACTGCTTCTCTTGATCTTGCTAAGGCAGTGACATATTTAAAGCTTTAAATATCAATAGCATACATAATTAACTTGGTTAAAAATCATTCTAAATACAGCAATTAAACTCTTTAAGCTTCTTTGCAGTAATAAATAACTGTGGAATGATCTACTTCATTCCAGTTCATTACAAAACAATTCTTCTTGTTGAAATGGCACATGTGAAGAACTCAGGATGCCCGCTAAATGCATCTCCTTTTGTGGCTTACATTTCATAACCAAGTTGCACTTCTGCAATTCTAACAATGTTTTCTGATTCAAGTGATATCTTGTGGAGCAGCTTTTTAGATATACTCTGTAATGCTTATGGTCTGCTTTTCCAAACATTTATTTTTTTTATCATATAAATACTCATGTGACTTTTCACAGCTGTATATGACAGCAATGATTCTTTTCCTATCTGAGCATACATTTCTGGAATTTGCAAAGAAATGTTATCTTGACCTATTTTTACATTATCATCTTACATGATAACTTTATCGGTTCTATTCTGGGCAGCATCTGCTTATAAAGTGACTGATTATTAATATCAGAATATTCCAGTATGGGCACTTCTGTCATTAACCATTTAAGTATTTCAAAGATTTTTCTTACTCTGTACTCCAGTACCATTCTACAGTTTGTTCTATTAATTTCCTTATTGTCAAACTTATTTCTGACACATTCAGAATAAACTTTAGAAGCTACTGCCATATTCCAGAAATTCTCCTGAAAGTCTGTGTATCCACTGGAAGAAGCATTTGTACTACTGATTTTATTTTCTTAATGTCTGGTTTCAAGCTTTCAGACATTAAGACATTACATTTTCTTCAGTTCTGTAACTCTAATTTTCTTCTTATTTTTTACTCTTCAAGCTGTTTATTTATTCTCATTCTGTATAGTAACTCAGTCAGTCAAACATCATGGTCTTCTCTGTCCTGACCTGACACTAAAATACTGTCAGTACTATTGAAACACCATCAATCTCTTTGCTTAAATATGCAAGAGGTTTTTAAAATATTTATGTGATGAAATGAAAGTTTAAGAAATCCACATCTTCACATATGTGAATTAAAAGTACATAGTTTGGAACTTCCCTCATCAATTTGTTTTGCAAAAATCTCCTGATTAACCTCAAGATCTGTCACTGTGAATTGATACTGTGAATAATGTTTATCACAGTAAGTCTCTGACAAGTTAAACAACCCAATTTAATTGAATCACCTGCTATATAAGCTATCTAGAAATAAATCTTATATTTTTTTTATTCTTATTTTCACATATAAGTGCTTTCTGCCACAACAGTTTTACATGCTGACAAATAGAAGTAAGCAGTTTATTCATCAATTATTTCAGCTTATTCTCCTTAAAATTAATTACTTCAGAAATGTTAATAAACATTATATCAACCCTGTGCTAGTATTTAGTCTAAACACTGTATATTTATTAATGTTGACTTTTTCTGCCCAGATATCCATCATACTCCTGGGTTGTTTATTCTTAGTGCTCTTGCCTTGCCCAATATTGACTCTTTGCATATTTTCAATACAAATTGTTTCCATAAACAACTTATTTTGATCACTTTGTTCCAGTTCATGTAATCACTTGGACTGAAAATTTACTTTTACTTTACACATTCTAGAAATGTGATTTCTTTTTCCACAGCTTTTGAACACTTGATTAATATCAAGACTTTCTTTTTAGCATGCGTATGACCTCATCCTCACGCAGAACATATCAATTAACTGTTCCTGATTATATTCTTTTTATACTTGCCAAAGCTCTCTTTTTACCTGTTTTCAGTTTTCTGCCTTGTAGGGAATTAGGCACAATTTATATGTTTCTGTGAGCTCTTTTAAAGTAATTTTACTCATTCTGAAGCCATAAGTCATTAATATTAAACATAATTCACACATCAATTTATCTCTTCTCTGATCATTTCTGATACCACACAAGATTCTATCTCATAATAAGGAATCATGTAACTCACCAAATTTACAGCCTTTGGCTCAGTTCATTAATTCAATAACATAAGCATGTTTAGACAAGAGACTGTAGACTGGTAATAAATAAAAAAGCGTATCGCAACCCAAAAAAACTTTTCGGAACTATTTATTAATCAAAACAATTATCCAGTAGATTTTCTGCCAAATAAATAGTTGAAAAACATAGTTGAAAAACATATTTTGTATAGGAACCATTTCATAATATTAGGGTATACTCCCAACATGTGACATATATAAAAACCATATACTCCGTAATAATACAACGTGTAGTCTTATTTAAAAAGACCAACCCTTTGTATTATGCGTGTGTGTATAGAGTGGTGTTAATTCCATAAATAGCACCTTTTGATAAAAATAAATAAATAAATAAATAAATATTAATATGTATAAGTGTGAAATAAATAAATATATATATGTAAATATCTAATACTAATATAAATATAAATAAGAATGTGTAGTATGTATTATCTGTAATGTTAAAATGATAAAACTATTTATTTGGCAGAAAATCTACTGGATAATTGTTTAATTAACTATTACCAACTAACTATTACCAACTAATTAAATGATATGATTGGACAGTTTCATTTATATAAAGTAGCTGCTGTTCTAAAACTCTTCACTCTGATGAAACCCGTGATGTAAACGGGTGAAAGCGCTAAGTGAAGTTATATTTGTTTTACTTGTTTTGATTAATAAATAGTTCCGAAAAGTTTTTTTGGGTTGCGATACGCTTTTTTATTTATAAGCATGTTTAGAGTCTGTGGGATTTTGTACCCTCAGGATGAACAAATGTCATCTATATAGCAGATTTTATCACACAGTAATTCTGAATGTTTTGCCTCATCACAGCAGTACTTTCTGTTTTTCCTCTTGAAACTAAAATGTATTACAAACTTTCAGAGCTTCTGCTACAGAATACAGAAATATACCACACTGTACCTTTTCAGTTTTCTTGTTTATAGTAGTCACACTCGAATAAAAATTCTTGATCCACAGTTCCTAGATCTCAGACAAATTACCCTGGAGAAAAATGTTTTCTGCTAGCTGTAGCTGCACACCTTTTCAAATGAATGAATTGTGGTTTATTTGCAGTTACTTTAAAATCATTTAGCATTTGCTATTCAAAAACACAGTAATGAAATGAGACACAGGGCTGCATGCTGACAACTTCATCAGCATTTACTTTCAGACTGCAAAATACTCTACAGGAAACCAGATCACATATTATGCATATGGGGCTTAACAGAGACTTCAGGCAGTAGCCTTCAAAAGTTGTAAACACATCTTTTACAGGAAGTATATACCTAAAATTATCAAACATATCTTGTATTGAAATTACCTTGAATAAATTAATTAATTGGGGTGTAAAATGTCAGTGGTTTCTTGGCTGTCTTTTCATTTTATATTAAAATTTTCTGTACTGTTTTGTGATTAATTTGTTCATCTGGCCTACCTCTTCTGCTTCTAGCTTCCATTGCATAGTTGTGCTTCAATGAGTTAATCAGAAAGAAAAAGTCTGTGTAATCTATTTTGTCTATCTACTTAGAGACATGTAAATTTTACTTAATTCCAAACTTCATCTTTTCCTTATTTTTGTTCTGAATGCCCTAGAATGTCTTATGCATCTACAGGCCTTAATGACCTGTCATTTTACCCCATAGAAATGTCTTACTAACTGGAATGCTACATTGGTACCTGTAATAATTTTATACCCATGGTTTGAAGAATATACACATTGAAGTCCACACAGTCAATTTTGCATAGGCTTTTTTGAACAGTATGTAGTACCATCATTGGCTTTCCAAGAAGGGTTTTTAGCCCAAGTCCTTTCTAATATAGTTTATAAAATTGAACCATAATCGGTGATTAAGCAACAAACAAGCTAGCTGGGCAAAACTCTGTCCTCTTTCTAGATAACTTCCTGTAGCCCCAGAATTACACCGGATGTGCCCATTGCTATGTACTACTGCTTTACTATTTGATGTATTTTTGATGCATTTTTTATATAGTACCATTGTGTATTTCCTGTCGATCCTTCATCACACTGTGCATGTGAATTCTAGGCTTTTGTGCCTCTTTCTATAAGGATTCCAAACTCACATGTCTTTCTTGTGTCCCAGGTATCCTGTTTATTGAAATGAATATGAGAGACAGATTGATAAATAGCATATCATTAAAATAAATATTGTTTTTGACTAACTCATACTGTTTTGTTTTTGACCTCCCACAGAGACCTGAAACCAGAAAATATTCTTCTTGACTCTCAGGGACACATTGTTTTGACAGACTTTGGTTTGTGTAAAGAAGGACTGGAACCCAGTGGAACCACGTCCACCTTCTGTGGTACACCAGAGGTAAGGGTGCTAAATGTACAAGCAGAATCTTTCTCACATAGGACATTTATTTAACAGCAGAAAGATGCAGCTAATATGCTTCCTTTGCATAATGTTTTAGGCATTATGTGTAATTCACTGGCACAGAGTATTTTTGTACCAGTGTAGTAGGACCAGTAGTTGTTTTATATATAATCTATGTATCTGAATAAATCAAACAGCGGTTTATTTTAAAATTTGCTGTTTTAATATTTTTATGTATATTCTCTGTTTCCTTTTGTTCTTGCTGCTTATGTCTGACATGGATGGTATGGACTGGAAGCAGTCCAATCAACCCAGTGCATTTATCCTGACTTGTTATCTTACAAAGCTCCTCATTAGCACTCTTCAAGAAAAATCTTGATGATTGGATGGGAAATAGCAAGGAAATTCACTCCGGGGATCACCTCTGTGGCTCTGCTCGACAGTGGCACAGGAAATTAATTTTCTTGGGTGGCAAAAGACAGGGTACCTTTTTGGCTGGGTTTGTATAGGCCCCAGGGCCGATAGCCTAGTACCTACCTATGAACCTATGAACCTATGAACTAGATAGCATACTTTTTTGCAGAAACAACATTCACTAATGCTGTTTAAGTAATATACTACATCAAACACGGGGCTAATTTAAGCTAAGTAAAAATTTTTCGTACGCCAGTTATTATACAGTCTGATTTCTGAACAGTTAATAATGCGCTATAATGATTCTGTTCTCCTTCAGCTACTAAGACTTAAAACTGGGGTGAGAACCTTCAGTTTCTTTCACCTAGGTGGAGAAATCATGTACTAATAAACCACATAGCCATATCATTACCCACCGGAAGGTCTGAGTGAGGTATACTACTTTGGTTCTTTTATGCTGTTGCCTTCTAATTCAGGAAAAAATCTATCCCACAGTCCATTAGTAGCATCACTCATCTTCAAAACTGTGCCAAAGAAGCCTTCAAACATGCCCCCAGAGAAGAATGTGAGTGAGCACAGTAAGGCTGTATTTACAAAACCATCAATTTTCTAAAGCTTGGATCTTTCTCAAGTAGGATGAAAGAAGGTAACCTACAAACTGGCTATCTGAATCTTATTTCAAAGCACGCAACTAGTAGTAAAGCAAATGGAGCAAATGCACACCTAACATGAGCTTGACTTGACATAACAACTAGGCTGCTGCTTATGGGATGATTCTCATTTGTTAGATACATAAAAGATTAATTGCAGGAAATTCATAAGATACATGCTTGGGTATCTCATTAATTACATTGCAGACCAAGGACTTTGTCATCCCTATATGCATCCATGCATAGCTCTCAACTGTCCCTTATTTTGCAGAACATCCCTAATTTTGTCTCATATTTTCACCCTGCCCCAAGTAAAATGCTTGATTTTCAAATAAATCTCTTAGGAATACAGCCAGACTTCACAGAGTTTCAGATTTCTTCTTGTTCAGAAAATACCTGTTGATGCAAAACATGGTGTTCTATTAACTTGTGTAAGTGAATTGGAATAGTATTTAAAAATTGCCTTTAATGTCAAGCATTTGTCCCTGTTATTTTTGGCTTTGCACAGAATTCTTGGACAGAGAAGAATAATCCAATGCCCTTCTTAAATTGGTTATACTAGAGCAAATGGAATCATGTCCCACATTTAATGGTATAAAAGTCCATGAAAACACTCAGAAGTGGTTTGTTTGTGTGTGGCCTAAAGAGTTAGATGAAGAACTCAGACACGCCTTCTCTTTACTTGAAAACATCCTGAACTATCTCACAAGGGTACTTCCTTCTTGGTCCTGAAATTGTACTCTCTTTAAGCCCTTGTGCTGAATCTCTGTCCCTCGTACTTGTCTAATACTTTGTGATATAGTGGACCTCTCCCATAAATGCAGTAAGTACTTGAATTTGATATAAAGCCTTACCAATATGGTGGCTCTATTACACGCTGATTACTGCAAGTACCTCAGTCTTTGTAAATAAACAAGTATGCCTCAGTAATCTAAGGTTCTGTACCTCAACAGACACACAGTAGCACCTTACCACATACTTTCATATATTTGTACCACTGAGTGAATGACTAGCCTTCTAAATGAAAGCCTGACAGATTTTTCTAATTGGTTGATACAAACATAAAGCATATTCGAAATTAAGAAATTACACACAAAAGCTTTGCACTCTCATATCTCCTGCTACTTAAACTTCCTGTTTACATAAAGATCAGTTGTTTTTTATCAGCTTTTTTTAGTTGACCTGAGAATCGGGAACACTTCACAATGCCGAAATCCTGAAAGATCGAATTTCATATGGCTGAGACCATATGATCGAACTTTCGAAATCCCAACATTGTGAACAGAGATCTGCATACAGCATGGAATGGGATATTTCCCTTTTCCTCACTGTAGTGTGATCTCTGAGTTGGAATATTTAAGTAGCAGGGGTGTGGGGGGTGCAGGGGGGCTTGCCCTCCCTGCAGAAATATTTAAATTGTTGGGGTTTTTTTGGATTTGTTTCAGAATTTCAACATTCCAAAACATCGATCGTATATGAAATTCGATGTTTCGGAATTTCAAGATTCTGAAGTTAATCCCCTGAGAATCAGCTGACTGTTTTTGCCAAGTTGCAGGTTGCTGAATATTAAGTTAGTGCAGGAATGTTTGATAGTGGGGGTAAGGGATTTTTCCTTTTTCCCTGCAAAAAAACACTCTTTTTTTCCTTTTGTTTGTTTTGAGGATTAGCCTGCACAGTAGCGTGTTGAAATTAAGCACCTTGACATTTGTGTGACTGGATTATTAATAGTACAGCCATATGACTAAACTATTAAATCCATGACTAAACTATCTCCCAGTCTTTAGTGCAGCACACCTGGAACTGCACATTGGTGATCATCAGTAAGGGAGCTAATCATTTCATAGTTATATTCAGCCTTGTACCCAACTGACTAGCACTGCCCTCTTTACAACTGTCTTTTCAATCATCAACTGAAGTCTGAATAAATGGATGCACAGTTTGTGCACATCTTTATGCAGATTTCTGACAGTCACTCTGAACATACCAGATCCATGTTGCTTGTTGATGAGATGTGAGAGTAAGATTGGGAGCTTGGCAGCCACCTTGGATCAGGTTTAAGTTGGATCCAATGTACTACCAGGGATTAGTTGTTTACCTGTAACAAAGCCCTTTTGTTGGTAGGGGATCTACTAAGCTACCAGGAATTTTGTAGTTAAGCAAGCTTGATGAGCAGTATGACAAATGTTCATGATCTTCTAAGTTATGAGAAACCATGTGCCAAAACAGAGTGACTAATTAGCCTGAATAGGTTTGCTAGGCCCCTACATGCAAGTATAAGTGTGATAAGGAAAAGAAAGAGGGAAATGCATATTAACGGTGTTGACTGCACACCACGAGATCATCAGCATTTGGGCTTCCATGAACAGCAAAACTCTACTTTTGAAAGGTAGCTATGTACAAGATTCTCTTTTGCAGGTTTACAAAGCCCACATGGTTGTGGTGCACTGTCTAAGCATTTCTGAACTAACCAGAGTAGCTATTCTCTCCAACCTTACCTTTCAACCTCTCAAAGCAAGAAATCTAGACAAAGATGTAAATAATGGGGGGACAAAGGCCCAGAAATGGAGACACTTTTGAAATATTGCTCTTACAAGCTTAAAAAGTTGGTAGAATATCAGGTTTTGTATTAGCATGAATTTTCTGAAGGGTATAAAGTCTAAAACTCAAATGTCTGTTATTTTCTGACTTCAACTGTCAGTGTGATTTGCCAGAAAACCACAATTTTATGAGAAACAACCAAAAATAGGAGGCAAAAAAATCTCAACATTCTGCGAAAATCTGTACAGTTGAGAGGTATGTCTCCAACGCATATGTCTGACTTAATAAATCTCCTTTTATGTCTAGACAAGGATTTATACTGATTGTGTTTTAATGTTATTGTAGCATTAAGTTGCTTGGTGATAATCTATTAAATAGAAAAGATAAATAGAAAAGATAAAAACAGCAGTTATCTTAAACTGAGTTCTTCAAGACAGGCTATTCTGTTGTATTTACTGCACTAATGCTTTCTATGATGTAACAGTCTGCTGATATGCAGAGATTTGTGATGTGATGAAACCTGGGGAAGGAATACCTTGCAGTGAAAGAAATGTTATCAAACGTCAAAAGCCAGAGATTCTTATTTGTGAATTTAAGCTTTTTTTTTTTTTGCAAATACATTGTGAAGCATTTCTTGAAGTATTACAATGTTTTTTTTTAACAGTACCTGGCACCAGAAGTCTTGAGAAAACAACCTTATGACCGCACAGTGGATTGGTGGTGTCTGGGATCGGTTCTCTATGAAATGCTGTATGGACTGGTAGGTTGTCAATATGGTATACTTATTTACACTTAAGGAAAGTAGAGGTAAACTACTTTCCTTCATGGGGAAATTATTGAACTTACTTTGTTTTAGGAGATATATCCTCTGAACTGGTAAAGATATAATGGTGTGCCTTTCAGTATGAAGAAAGTGTATATAGCAGCTTAGTGTATATACGGTAGTTGTTGCTGCTTAAAAGGCAGCCTAAGGGTGGATGAAGATTGAACTCTCAAGCATCATTTGCCTGAAGTTCAACTCAATGCAGATTGGAGCTCATCCAACAGAAATCACTGTAATTTGTAATGGCAGTGATGCCCTTTTGGGGGGTAATTTCCCCCTACTTCGAGTTGGTGCAACTAAGGATTTATAAGTTTTTTGGGGGGGGAGTGGAGGGCTTGCTCTCAACATCATGGGATGCAGGTGGCTTGCCGCCTGCAAAAATACTTAAAAACATTTTTACTGTCATTTTGGGGGGTGGTGAATTCAGTTCAGTGATTCCAGTCCTCAGCAAGTTACATTTTGTCTACTCAGGACTTCAGCCGTGGAGTGTGCTGTAAATACTGTGATCTGTAGTGTGTAAGACTAGATAGGTAGGGGTTCTAATCTCACGCCAACCCACTTGGGGTGTGTGTGTGTGTGTGTGTGTGCACATGTGCATTTCCCTGCATAACAAATGGGAATTCCACATTGACTTCCAAATTTCAATGGGCCTGCACGTTAAGCAGCCTGTGTGGCTCAAAGGACTAGAGCTTGTTTTAATCTAGACATAACCACTTATTTTTAGGGAGGTTGGGATAATGCCTTATAGACACAAGGTGCAAGGTTTTATTCTCACATGGGTTAATTGCATAGGCTTAAAATGGCCCACAAGTGCAGTTAGCCTAGTACTCATCTGTGAATCTATGAACCTCATAGTAGAAGCCTAGTTAAAATAATTTTCAAATAAAGGTCGCCATTCTGATGGCCACTTCCAACTTATCTTCACCTACCCCTTACTATAGTAAATAATATGTATATCCCCTGTAATTAGTTTAGATTGGTTTAGCTGTATGCCATCTTCAGAAGTCCGAAAGAAACTCCCAGTATACTCTATGAAGACCAAGGCCATAGACACACATGCTTCACTATCATTTGGAATCAATGTGCCATAGCTGTATATTTACCCAGCAAAGTCCCAGCCTAAGGTTATATTTAAGATCATTCGTGTTTAATGGCCTTACTGAGAAAGTACATTAAAAGTCAGACTCAAACAAGGAAGAAATTCCAGTGCTGTTACTTTGATAATGGCCTAGTCTTTCAGGCAGTTTCTAGAATATAAAATAATTATACATATCTGTAAATCTATGACATCATGGGAGTATCATTTTAGAATTTGTCTATCATCTAATGGGAGTAGCATTTTAGAATATGGCTATGTGGCTACTTCCCTTTGAGGTAACTCTTTTTTCAAAGTTGTTTCTTTAATGAGAATTTTCACAAACCAAAATTCCAAGTTATCTAAATGAATGAATTAATTGATTAATTAATTCATTAATGCTTTCTTGTAGTGAGTTTTATGGTTTCAGGGGAGGAAGCTAGCACTATCAGACTCCTGGTAGGTTGTATTAATGTCATGGCGCCATTGTGGAACTACTCACTGTTCATATTTGCTTGGTTTTCAATATTAGAAATGTTCTTTCTTTCTTTCTTTCTTTCTTTCTTTCTTTCTTTCTTTCTTTCTTTCTTTCTTCTGTCAAGGCACTGGGTTTTGTATCTATACTCAGAAACCATCTGTGGATCCTTGCGATATGGTAAACTGCAGACGTATAACCATCCCTCATTTTATGGTTAAGGTTGATAAGTGGGTATTCTACCTACATTTAAATGCTCATCTGACAGCCCTGATGTCCTTCACCTTTTTTAGTGTGAGTTCATAAAATGTTTTCCTAGTAAATCTGTTCTTGTGTTAGCTGTAGGTCAAAGCCTGTAGAGCAAAGATGACTGCACTTATTTAGTTTTGGTGTCTGCTGTCATCTCATATGCAGGGGACACTGTGTACCTTGACATTTTGCTTGAAAAGCAGCACTTCTACCAGTGTATAGCTGGTGAGGTCCTCTGCTGATTTGATCTCTGCTCACTGGCAGGTTTTAGAAGGTGGGTTCAGGTACTTAGACTATGCTATTTGCCATTTGGGTAATGTATTGTCTCATTTCTTGTTTACATTGAATGTACTGCTGCTTATAATCATGGTTCATTGCTACATTCTGATGTCTCTTTGTAACACTATAGCATGATGATGGCATCACTACTTACAGAACTCTCTTCACTGGACAACTGCAAAGGGATTAAATTCAGTGCCAAACAGCAGGGGCTTTGTATGACTGCTCTTCTGGAGCTCGATGGTTCTCTTGTTTTTCCTGTGCTTAGGTTTGTGCAGCCAAGTTCAGAATTTGAAAATAAATTTCTTTATAACCCGAACGACTAGTGCTGGAGCCTACCAGAGTGAATAAAAGTATGGAATTTGCTGCTTGTAGTGCTAAAATTTGTTACACATCTTAGCTGGAAAACCACTAGTAAACTCAGATCATTGCACAAGTACATGCAAGTTATTCTTATTACCTCTTGGCAGGCAGTTTACAATGTTTAGGGATCTGATTAACACTGATTTTCAAAATATTATGAAATCTTTGAATTACACAGATCAGTATCAAGTAATTGTTTTGGGAAATCCATCAATTTCTTCTTGGGAAGCTTTCCACAGTCAATGCTGTAATGTTATTAATAATTACAGACCATATCGCAAAATATATTAATCCAAATAAAAGCCCCTGAATGCACAACTCTTAACAAAATGTATTCGGGAAAAAAAAAAACACTTTAACTCTATACTGAAAATGTGACAGTAGTGCAGCTGACAAAAAAATCTCCACAATATCTCCAAAGGTCTGAAAGGAATGTCTGACTTCATCAAGTTATATACGAGAATAAAACCTTACTCAGAGTTCAGGATAACAAAAAAGTCCTTGCTTAAACATAATGGAAGTTGCAAAATCTAGATTGGATCACCTCTTAGTCAATGGCCTACTTATTTACAATCCAGCTTCCACGGCACATGAATTGTTGAAATACCTTAAATAAAAATTTCCATCTAACATAATAGCAAATGTAATCTGCCTATACATGTGGATAAGCTGACATTTTCTTCTGAACTACAGATTTATAAGACATTAAGATAAAACAAACTCACTGGTGGTATGGTTCCACACAGAGGGCTTACTTATGAAATCTGCACTATCAGGACTGTGCACTACTTATCAGTAGAATATGTACTCCCTTCCAGAAAAGGTGCCAAAACTCTAATTATCTATAAATCAAGAGGCCATCAGTTGATGTCTAATTATGGACCTATAAGCTGAATCATCATTTTGTGTAAATGCTTTGAAAAGTGCACTTTAGGGTATCTCGTGCAGCATGCAGTATTTGTCTATGGACCTCTTTTAACATGGATTCATTAAAAAGATCCTGTTCTGTCCAGTCTTAGAGGCTTTTATACTACTTGCTCTATGATTTTTGATATGTGTCTTCTATTAGTTGGCATCAGTATGGACCTTTCCAAGGTATTTGATAGAATTCTTCATACAGATGTGATAAAAATGCAGTAAGCAGGCAAACATCAATACCTAATCAACATATAGTTAGTTGAACATCTGACAGCATGAAGACAAAAATTTACCATCATAAGTAACTACTGGAGCTGATTTATACTACTAGATATGTACCTCATGGGCCATTGTTAGTGCCTGTATTAGCTAACAATTTGTTAATTGACTATTATTTAAAATGTGTGTTCTAGAGATTTATGATGATAATTGCAAGAAATAGGTCAGCAGTCACTGATAATGACCACATAAAACATCTTAAAGGAGAGCTGCACCCACAGACTGAAAAAACATGTTTATTTTATCAAGTTTTGATGTTTCCTATACTACATTTGGATTCTATATTCTTTTTTTTATATTTGTAAATGTAATTCCAGCATCTGCCCACATGGGGTCTGGCATCTTGATTTTTAAGTCTGCCTCCAGGTATCCCACAATGCACTGATGGGCTTTAAAATATTACATCATATCCCCTAAACTCCTGTCAATGCATTGACTTTACATATATTTTTCACATATACTCTGCTATAATTTAGTCAGTCAGATTTAATTACAATTTCTTGCTTTTCAATGACTTCTTAGAAGACAAACAGATTACACAGAACAGTATTCTTAGCACATGAACTTTGTTTCCTGTTGTGAGCTATCAATCACAGCAGCAAACAGCTCAAATTTTCCAATTTGACAGATACAAAAGGAAGATGTTTAGGGAGAGGGCAGATGAGTGTAAGGACTACAACTCAGGCATAACAAAATATTGAAAATTGGCCATTTTGGAAAGGAAAAGAAGTAACAGGCACTGAGAATACTGTTGTATGTGACTGTCCCTGTTTGTCTTTTAAGTAATCATTGAAAAGCAAGAAATGGTAATTAAACCTGACTGAATAAAATAAAGCAGGGTATATGTGAAAACACATGTAAAGTCAATGTATTGACAGGAACTTTGGGGCTATCATATAATATTTTAATACCAAACACTACAATGTGGGATACTTATAGATAGACTAAAAATCAAGATCCTGGGGCCCATGTGGTCAGATTCTGGAATTACATTTAAAAATATAAAAAAATAAATAAAAACCTGAAGTATCCTTCAAAGTCTCAGAAAACCCAGTATGCAACATATACTAGCTCAAAAACAAACTAAGCAGAAACTTTGCAGTGTGGAAGGCATGAAGTTGACTCCTTGAAATATGTTATGCACGTAGTTCACTAATAAAAATTGAACTTTAAAACACTTACTACAAAATAATAAAATAGTAGGTAGTCCACAATTAAGTTAAAATGGAATATCCTTTATTGAAACACACAAACGTGATCCTAGTCGAATATAATGAAAAACGAATACATTCATTATTTATATATAATCAGGTTATTTGGAGCAAGGTAGTGGTTACAGAGGGAGGTTCTGTTAACAGCAATAAAGCATTAAACTCATTCCTTTAACCAAGTCCCCCTTCACCCTTTAATACCATGGTGTAAACTGAAACTGTGCTACTTTAGAACTGAAACTAAAAAGCTAGAGATAAAATATATAAGAATAGCTTATTAAGACTAACTTACCAATCCAAACTTTATTAATTAAGAAACCAACTCACTAACAAAATGACTAACTAATTAAATAGCAAAAAGATCTACCACCAGATAGCTATCAGAACAAATATTAGTAACTTATAAACTGAAGCACGTTTAACAAAGATCACTTTCATACAAAATAAATACTTCATCAGGTTTGTGTGTAAAAAAAAATCATAATATTAATAAATGTGTATAAATCTACAAGTGAAAACCTAAGTAGTCTGAAAACCATAGCTATAATTGCTAAGGTGAAAATACAGTGAAAAATGTTAAAAACAAAGCATCTAACTAAGAAAGCAATTAGTTTAAATGAGTAAAAGTGTCAGAAAACAGCACCAATGTCAGTTGTTTTCACTGTAAAGTATTTACATTGTTTGATATTTGTTATAACAATATTAGCATGTATAATATTAGCATTAATCACTCCCATATCAGACTTGTAATAGTCTTTTAAACAATGAAAATATAAAAAAGTATAGAGTCCAAAATTAGTGTTAAACTGTAGGAAATATCAAGATATCATGAAATAAACATGTTTTTTTTCAGTCTGTGGGTGTGGTTCTCCTGTAAGTCACGTTTGGGTGCTGTTTCTCATCAGCATACTATTTCTCTAGGTATTTTTTATCCTCTCCACCCATTGTTTGCCAACCACCAGTCCTCCTCTGTTAATAGGCCTGTTTGTTCCATGTGAGGTGAGAGCCAGTCATGGAAGGCCATCATCCAGACAGCCATCAGGAGCATTTCTATTTAGCCCTTGGTGGCTGATGTAGGCACTTGATTTGGAATGTAATTTCAAGAATTCTACCTATGTACCTACTGAGAGGCTTTGTTTTGTCCAATTACATCTTTTTCTCAATCAGAATTTAATATTATTTAATTAATATTAACAGACTTAAGGTCTGAGGCAGACCAAAATAATTAATAGAGTCCCTGCTGCTAGCCTTTCTCTTAGCCTTATATTCTTGTGAGTTCTCTTGCTACCATGCATGTAACACTCTTCTGTCTACTATCTCCAGATTTCAACTTTTTTGTTATTTTTCTCTTTTGTGTCCATTCTTTATACTTCAGTCTGGCCTCCTAGAGTAGAAGTAGGTGCCCTTTATCTAGGTATGCCAAGTCAAAGGAACTTTGTGTTATTTGAAAGACTATTTGGAGCTGTGCAATTGGTAGAAGATATGTAATTACCGTGTGAAACTAACAAGGGAATTATTTCATTTGTTTTCCTCCCTTTCATCCTTTCCTTTCTATATGTCTGTAGAAACAGATCTGAAAGAAAACATAAATAAATAAGACCTCTAAGTTGTGCTTCCTGTATCATTCTATCAATACCGTGGTGTACCTTCCTGTAGTGTGCCATCAGGGCACTTGTTGTTACTAGGATTAAGCTGCTGGAGTACACTACCATAGATTCACTGTCATAATAAAATAATACATCAGACTGGATAATGAAGTCATAATCATGCCAAATGGATATTCATCACTCCAACTGACAGAGTACATAGATGTGATTATCTTTTCTCTCTTTACTTGATTATTTATTGATTAATTAATTGACTCTTTTTGTCACAACAGTTGTATTGTTACAGGCCATCTTGTGACCATCCATTCTACCTATATTCATTCCACATTTATCCCTTACCAAAGCAGGAAGATCTTTTTTACAGCAGCTATGATGGAGTTTATGTATATGGCTACTCACTGTCCTGTGGCTGGACATGTACTATCTTGAGTGTGCACATACCTTCTCACTGGCATATGTTATGTTACCAGTTGAGCAATCACCTCCCAGGAAACATGATCAGACCAGTGGCCACTCATATCTTCCTCTTCACCATCACTACCACCACAGCCATCAGTATGGCACACCATTACCTAGATCGCATGTCAAATACAGGTTGCTGGTTGCTCAGAAATTAACCATACACTTGCATCAACATCCTGATAGTGTTAAATGTTTGAGGAAAAAATGGAATACATTTCATGAATTCAGTATAATAGAAATAAGGTGCATTTCTGTAAACATTACATAATTTAAGTAAAAAGGAGTGATACATATTTCTAAAATGGTCATAAATGGGCCTGATTAAGTGTAATCATGGAAATTTGCATTCTTCAATAAAAAATAATCAGAAGTACTTTTCTGAGATTATTACATATCTATGTTATAATTGGCACAATGAAGGTCAGTATATGGAAAACTGCAGACATCCAGAAAAACATATAACCTGCTTTGTCACTGCACTTCACTTCAAAACTATATCACTATTGTGCACTGACCCACAATGTTGTGTGCTTTACCATTAAACATACCACTCAACTTGCAGACCTTGAAAATGGAAACAAAGGCCCTTGAAATGTAAAACATCCAGATAAAAATCTGGATATCTCATTATCATAACCTTTGAATGTCAAATAGCACATAACTCTTCCTGCTTCCAGTAGAAGTGTGTAATACTACTTATAAATACATGTTTAAAAAACAGAGTGACAAAATAATGGAAAAAGATAAGCACATTATCAAAGAGACAGTGTAAAAGCTGTGGAATTTAATAAACTGTATTGTAAAATTTAATTTTGCTTAAGAAAAAAAGGAGATGTAAGAAGTGTGTCCTCTTTCTTTAAATTCTTAGTACCACTAATATGTTGGTCATGCAGTCTGGTTTTCTGTGTACTAGACAGTTTCAAAAATCAAGTGTGACGAGGGGGATTCAGAAAACTGTATGAAGGGGTAATAATGCCTAAAAATAGGGACATACCTCCAAAAATAGGGACAACCTGTGTGGGGGTAAATCAGGCCTGAAATTAAGAACATTCCTCCAAACTAGGGACATTTGAGGGGTCTCCATCAAAATATAGATTTCATAATTTTGTCATGGTTTCACCATCCTTTTTGTCAGTAAAATGAAAGAAAAATGTTAATGACTGAATCACTTATTCAATCTTCATATTTCAGTGCCAGCAGGATAGTTTTTGTTTAAATGGTTAGTAATATTAAAAGTTTTCACTGAGATGTGTGCTCTGTCAGCAGTGTTAGCAGTTTAAACTGAGATATGTGCTCTTTTTCTTCAACAGCCACCTTTCTATAGTCGAAATGTAGCTGAGATGTACAGTAACATTTTACACAAGCCTCTGCTGTTAAAACCCAATGTGTCAAATGCAGCACAGGAGCTACTTGAGAGCCTGCTCCAGAAAGATCCGAGGAAAAGGCTTGGAGTCAGAGAAGACTTTGTAAGTCAAAGTATTTATTTTTAATTATGATTCAAGTGTTTATTTTCTTTGTAGTTAAGCCTTAGAACCCTGATGTAGTGAACCTTGGATTATGGTGTATCACTTGCAACATTTCCTGTGCGGAAATAGAGGCAAACGCAGTACACTTACCATTTTCTATACTCTTCAGTTACCACAGGAAAATAACATGGAGGTGTCTTGCATCTTTTAAAAAATTGTGGTGTGATATTATGAATACCAAAACTAAAACTAGAGTCAACTAGAAACAGTCCTTCTAAGATCTGCCTGCACTATTTGATCTTCCCTATACCCGTAGAGCAGATCTATGAAGCACATGTTCAGAGCTAAAATAAACAGCTCTTTAGCTCTTGACTATCAACATGCTGATAAAAGCTTAAAATGAAAAGCAAACAGTAATGCTCAGTATCACGGTGAAGCTGATATCACATGCTTCTTTAGTAACTTCACATATAGTAACCTCATTTGTAGAGTGAAGTTAGATTACTTACAGACTAGCCAGTGCAGAGTTGTAGCAGTATAGTTTGGTGGTCTTGGCAATATACCCATTTGATGGTAACCATCTGAAATTTCTTGACTCACACTGACAAGTCCCAAAATGTGGAGACCAGATGGCCATAAATCCATGCATACATATACCAACTCCAAGATAACCATTTATTGGAATATTCCCTTTTATCTAAAGTATGGCAATGCTAGAGTTGGTACATATACGTGTGGGGGATTGGGGGTCCCAACATTTGGGGATGCAGGGGTGCTTGGCCCCTTGCAAAACCAAGTTTAAAGGAGAACAATTATGTTTGATATTTGCTCTTCTCTCATTTTTTTGTTTTTTTCACTGTATCTGGACTTGGCAAAGTGAGTCCTAAGAGTTCCATAGGTAGCCACATTTGGCACATTCCTGTTTTCAATTAGCAATAGACATGTGATCACTCAGTGGCAGCTTGTCAATGCAATTTACCATTAAGCCACCTCAGCTAAAAAAAATAATCAGCCCTGCCCAGTCTTGAACCCAAGACCCTGTACACCACAGTCAAAGCAATGTACTACAACTCTAGCTGAGCTATAAAAGAAGCCACAGGCCCTGATGAGGATTGAACTCATGACCCCTGGTTTACAAGACCAGTGTTCTTACCCCTGAACTACAGAGCCAGATGTAAACTGTCATACTGCGTTTTTAAAGGTGGCAATGTGTTATTATGCTGAAACCTAGTAATTTGTTGCTGCCTTTAAAAGAAAATAACAGTTTTACAGTTTTCAGGCTGTTGAGGGTGATCACTGTAATAATCTGCCAACCTGTTTGGTGCCACTTACAGGTTTGCATCCAGATCAGCCACCCCTACTTACATGACTTCACTGTGGCTCTAAGACAGTGCAAGTAGATTAAAGCATTCTAAAGATAGTGATAGTGATCCAGAGAAACAGACAGAGACAGAGAGTTTACATGCATGTGTGTATTTTAGGAGATTACTAAGCTACTTCTGGAATGCTACCTGACAGAACATGGGTGGAAAATCAGCGGAAATGCCTTATACGGAAAATAAGCTCGTTGCTGTCAGTTTATGCCTATATTATGTTTTGTGGGCCATCTTTCTGGTGTACAGGCTGAAGATCTGATTATAGTGTCAGTGACAGGGGTTCTACTGGCATTTTAGGCATTAAAAGAGGAACAAAATTTCAGAACTAGTTCTGCCTCTCTTTGCCAAACCGTACAGTGCATCAAAGTAATGCTAGTTATCTGTTTTCTTGATGAAGCTGAGTTAAAGGTCATAAGGTGGTAAGAAGCCTGCCTCAGTAAATGATCATGTACTTTTTTCTGCACTGGAACCATTGCTTAACCACACGGTCTTGTTTTAAAAAGCCATTTTTACTGTGGTTCTGTTGTACTTCTGCTGCATTTTACTGTTAAATCATTTTATTGTGTGTGCACTTGATTTATCTGCTTAAAAGTTAAACATTTAAACTGTATTTAGTTCTGTAGGTGTCACACGCAAGTGCAACAGCCTTTTCTGAGCATTGTTACTGTTAAAATTGCTTTTTGCAGCTTAATGTCATAAAAACAATAAAAAAAAAATACTATCTGTATTGCTTGTTTCCTGCCCTTTCCTATACTAGAATAGTCCGTATCCCAGATCTGCTGGTTTCAGGACTTTAGTCTGTGTTTCTGAGTGGTCCAGACCTTGTTGTGGTAGTGGGAGGTCTTTCTGCTTATTAGTGAGAGTGGTAAGCGTTGAAACAGCCTACCTGTCACAAGAGGAGTTGTTTCCAGCTCTGAAATTAACCTTATTGGCTATTTTGGGCTGATTTCTATCCCTTTCAACTTTCTGAGTTAAAAACCTGTGTTTGAGTGGGTTTGTGCATCGCGCAGTGCCACATAGCTAGGGCTAAACTATTCCTGGTGCCATAAAGTCTGCTCTTCAGTTTTTCCCTTAAAAGTAGCCAGATTCTTAATTTTAACACTTGAATCTGCTTCTTCATGCTCAGTACTGGTTCAGGAATTGTCATAAGTACTAAATAAGCTACAGATTACTACAACACTCAGTCTTCCTCATTACCTAGAGGATAACAGTTTTTTTGTACTTATCTTCCTCAGTTGCTTAGAGGGAAACAGCTCTAGTATTTACTTCCCTCATTTGTCTAGAGGAAATTAATGATTGCCCAGGCATGTCCAAGGGACAGCTCCTGTCTACCTTATGAATCTAGGCATCTTGGGGCAATGTAGCAATTGCCACATGTACACTGACAACCCTCTCGTCCTACCACCCAATGCTACAACCTGTGAGAGATGCATTTATCTAGCCAAACTGGAGGAAAAGCTGTCTCAAAGCAAGACTGAACTTGTCAGTCAAGAGGAGAAGGTAAACACTTGCACCACACTGCACTCATCACATAGTCCCACTAAACCTACACCACCAAAACCCACACAAAGAAACACAAAAACATTCATGGAGGCTCTCAATAATAACCTTCCCAAACAACAGAGACCTCCAAAGCAGAAACACAAGCAACTTCCACCCAACACAACCCAAAAGACACATAACCCACAGCCTCAGTGTGCCACTCAACCACAGCCCATAAGGCAAAACAAAGCACCCAACACATTAGTCATATGTGACTCTATAGTCAGGCACACTGATGTTCCACTCACCAGAATAGATCAGGAGAAGGTTACTGTTAGCTGCCTGTTGGGTTCCAGGATCCACCACATAACTAATGCACTCAGGTCACTCCTCAACAAGTACAAATATACCTTAGTCATTGTCCATGTTGGTGTGACCAACCTGAGATGTACGTCCCTGGACTACATGAAAAGAGACATGGAAGAGCTCTCTGATCTTGTAATCCAGGCAGGTATGACCCTAGCCCTGAGTAGCATCCTAGCTTTGCCCAGAATGATACCACAGTGCAAGGACAAAATGATTGACTTCAGCAATTGGCTAAGCTTCTGGTGTCATTGTCTGTTTGCCTGGGACAACATGGTCGACAGGCCACAATGCTTTGCCAGAGATGACCTGCACCTGTCACCCCTGGGATTCTGGGTACTGGCTAAGGCTCTTGACACCCCTATAGTGCCTTTTTAGGCAAGGTTCAAAGGACAAACCCACCACCCTAACAGGTATGGTCAAGCAAAAACTGAGGGTAATGCTACTCAACGCTAGAAGTCCAAACCTCAAAATGCACTCACTCAAGGTACTCCTTAAAATGGAGAACATCGATATCTGTGCACTGACTGAAACCTGGTTCAAGGCTCCAGAGAGCTCCCCTGCATTACCAGGCTGTAACTCATACCATACCTTTCGGCCATCTAACCTGGACCAGAACACCAAAGGCAGAGGTGTGTCCATATTCATTAAGGATATCCACACCTTCAGGCTAGTTGCCCAACATAATGCATCTGAAATTATCCAAGTGCAACTAACTTTGGGCAAAACTGCAGTCCAAATTATAGCTTGCTAGAGATCCCCCACCATGCCCCAGGATCCCCAGTCCTCTTTTCTTGATATACTGGAAAATATTAGGGTTCAACCAAACACCCTAATAATGGGCAATTTCAAATACCCCACCATTAACTGGGAAAACTACAGATGCACCAACTCCTTCGCTCAACATTTCCTAGAATTCATAAACTCCAATGCCCTGGATCAGCTTATCCACACCCCCACCAGGGGTGGCAATAGCCTAGACCTAGTCATTACCAACATGAGTGACCAGTGTTCCACACCTGAAGTCAACTCTTCATTGGTCAGATCCGACCATAAGCTAATCACCATTGATATCCACATCCTGCCCCCACCCCCATTAAGGAAACCACTGTAAAAAGTTTCTTCAAAGCCAACGTCATGCTTCTTAAGACAGAAGTGGCAAACTTCACAACACCCATGCAGATGGACAATACAGTTATGACTGCCGAATCCTACATGACTGCATTCTATAAGCACTTACAAGAGTGCATGAATCTGGCTATCCCTAACAGAACCAAGACACTGTCCTCCAAAAAAAGGAACCCAATATGGTGGTTCCCTGCTATAAACAAACTCTACAACAGAAGGAAGAAACTGTTGCAAAAGAGAGTAAAAACCCATGAGTGGTCAGCCTCAGTAAGAAGCTGAGATCCCTCATAAAATCGTCCAAAGCTAGCTATGAATACAGGATTGCCACAGATTCTAAGGACAACCACAAAGCATTCTATAGCTATGTCAAGAATCTCAATGGCAACACCCAGATCTGTTCTGAGTTACAGCACAATGGCACAAAAATTACAGAAGCAACTGATATCGCCAACATCCTGGCTGATAGGTTCAGTGCTAACTTCACCCCCCTCTCACCCACTAAAGGGCCCATATCCATACCAGAAGAATGCAGAGCCCCTGAAATCACAACTGAGCAGGTAATAACTGCACTCTCCAAAGCCAAGAACACAGCATCCATGGGACTGGACAACATCCCAGGCTGCGTTCTACAAGAACTTCAGAACAAACTGGCCCTCCACCTAAGCACCATGCTCAATCATAACTTCACATCAGGCTTTGTACCCACTGAATGGCGCACAACAACATGTATACCACTCCACAAAGGGCGATCCACGACGGGCCCCGGGAACTATCTCCCTATTAGCTTGACGAGCCTGGTCTGCAAGGCCATGGAATGCATAATCATGGAACTCATAAACAAAGACATTGGTAACCTCCAAACTCTAGACCCCACCCAGTTTGGGTTAGTGAAAGGCAGATCATGCCTCCCGAACCTGATTGACCTCTTTGAAATAGTCACCAAAGCAGTAGAAGAGTGTAAGGCAGTTCACACAGCCTATCTTGACCTCGCCAAGGCTTTCGACACCATCCTCCATTCTGGTATTACAGATAAACTCACTAAACTGGGTATAAATCCATACGTCACAAGATGGGTTGCCAACTGGCTCACTGACAGAACCCACACGGTAAAAGTTGCAAACCCCAATTCTGACTTCAAACCAGTGACAAGTGGTGTACCACAGGGTTCATTCTTGGGTCCTCTCCTATTTAGTATCTACTTCTCTGAAGTATGGGCTAACACAGAGGGTCTCTGGCTGACGAAGTTTGCAGATGACTGCAAATTGGGTGCCATAGTCGTGTCCCAAAATGACATAGATATCCCACAGAAGGGCCTCACTGAGACAGGTAACTGGTGTCACAGCCATGGCCTCAAGCTCAACGCCAAAAAGTGCATTGTCATCCCCTTTGGTAAAAACTCTGTACTCATGAACTACCACATAGGCGGCAGTCCACTTAATGCCAAAGGTGTGATAAGAGACCTTGAGACTCAGGTGGACAGTAGTCTCTCCTTTGATAATCACATCACCACAGTAGTCAGGAAATCCTTCTACATGGCACACCTCATCACAAAAGGTTCTCATCCAGGAAAAAAGAGGTCATTTTTCCCCTCTACATGACTCTCATGAGACCCATTATTGAGTACAATGCCCCTTTTGGAATGTACCTCACAAGACATCTGCAACAGCTGGAAAGGCCACAGAAGTACCTCCACAAAGAGGATTATGGGACTCAAACAGATGCCCTCTGCTGACCGTCTCAAAAAACTCTAGCTTTACTCTGTAACATATCGCCTACTCTGAGGTGATCTCTGCCTGACATACAAAGCTATGTCAAACCCAGAGCTGTTGGACATGCTACACCTAAAAAAATCCCAATCCCTTCGAGATACATGGTCTAGGGACCTAAACGTCATCACCAGAATAAACCGTATAGATTCCTGTCCCAGAGACTTCCCATACTCTGGAACAAGCTACCTATCTATGTCAAGCAGAGTTCTTCATTAGCACTCTTCAAGACAAATCTTGATGAGTGGATGGGAAATAGGAAATTCACCCCAGGGATAACTTTTGTGGCTCTGCTTGACAAGGCCACAGGAAAATTACTTTATTGGGTGTCGAAAGCCAGAAAACCTCATTGGCTAGGCTTACATAGGCCCTGGGCTGATAGTCTAGTACCTACCTATGAACCTATAAGAGAAGACCACACGTAAAATGTCTTCCCTAGGGTATAGAATAAATGCGTCATTTGTGATGGACAGCAAGGCAATGATATTGAGACTGGCAATTCCTGGTGGTGGAAGGGGGAGCAAAAAATAATAAATTGGAGATTCTGCACACTTGATGCATTAGCACTCTGAGTGCCCCAAAGGAGAATCCAGGAAGGAAAGTCTAGGTGTGAGAATAATGTAATAGTAACCTAGGAGCTATTCTCAATGATTTAGTCACCCCATTGAGCTGTCATAGTTCTGACACAGGAAGAGTAAATTGGTGCTGTCCAGAATTGGTGAGGGCGAATATATCTCAATCCCAGTGTGCCTGGTATTGAGGAGAAGGCATAAGCACAAGGTAAACTCTCCAGTAGTGTTGTGGTGTTGTCTGTTTTCTTGGTTGCTTTGGTTATCATTAATTGTGGGTGGTTTTGGCTATAGCCCCAGGCAAAACAGAAATCTGGGACTGCCAGAAATTGGAAGCCGACAAAGAACTACCCCTCGGAAGCTGGAAGTTTTAAAACCCAAAACCACTCACAGTTCTGATACAGAGGAGATAAAGAAACTTTTTAGCTCACCTAAGAAAAAATAGACTTGCAAAGTTTGTGCTTTCCGCTAAAATGGAGTCAAGAGAGTTTGTCATCAACAAGCACAAATAACCAAGAAAGTAAAAATGACAACCATTTCTAGCACTTGTAATTTTACCCATGCGGTAGGTCCACAGATCTTAGTTTAAACTGGGAGCCTTTGCAACTGCCCTAATTCATCAGCATGGCAGTTTTGCTGTAAGATAGCTGCCTCATAGCTTCGGAGTCTTAGTTTCAGTCCCATCTTCTGTTCTGTGTCAGTCTGGGTTTTCTGCAAACAAATGCACACACAAAAGGAGCATCCAAATTACAATGCAAACACAAAACTGATCGGGAGAAAAAAGTCTATACTCTTATTCTTCTAGGACTTCATTTTAAAAAGCTGTCCAAGCAGAAAAAATATTCATGTCTATTAACCATCTTAATACAGTCAGTAAAGAATCAAACTAATTAATATTTAAAGAGACAGCATAGTTCAGTCAACATAAATAACATAATTATCTATAAAAATAAACTTATCTGTTACATATTTCAAGATATGAACAAAACAGACAAAAGGCTATTACTATACAACAATATAAGTTAATTATCATATATTACATGTTGCAACAGAACATCTACAGCACATTTAAAGCAGAAGGTGAAAATGTACCAGATTTAAATATAAATCAGACTTCAAATACTTTCTCATCTCTGTTATTGTCCCCATCTATGGGCAAATGAATTGAGTCCAACACTGTAAATTGAAAGTTTTGAAAAATTAACATGGCTCTCTAATGCATGTATCGCAACAGGGCTTTCTAAATTTCTGCATATTATGCCACAAATTTGCTCGTTAATCCTTTTTTAACCACTCTTTTCATTTTGCCAATGTACCATTTAGGAACTACACAATTACACTTTATTCCATATAACTATATTGGACAAATGAGTATACAGTTGATTCAGAGCTATGCTCTTACTATTCATAAAATGTACTTGATTTTGACATACATATCTGCAAACATTACATTTAGTCTAAACGTTTCTACTCCGAACCCAAACTTATCAAGGAGAGAGTTTTTAAAAGAAGGGAAACCACCCAAACTAGGAAGTTCTTAGCATGAAAAATGTGGTTTCTTAGGTAAAATAGTTCTGAGAAAATTATCTGAAAAAAGTTTTTTTAATTTCTTCTATTAATATTACAAATGTTTGAAAATGTTGTGTATTTAGAAACACAGACTCTTTTCATTTTTTTTTCACTTACTTGCTTCCACCACACTTATAACCTCATCAACCCAACCCATGTGTAATCCGTCACACAGTCTTATTCTGTTAGATAATTTACCTTTTCTACATGTTCCCTCACTTTATCTATCATTGCTAGAGAAAACTATAACAATTTATCAGTATCTCATGAAGCACTTCTTTAATATTGTCATTCTGTTGCATTTCTTCTAAATTACCTAAATTCTTCTAAAGCTAAAGTCCTAAGAAGAAAAAGATCAAGCCTGTTGGTGTGTAAAAAGTTTTTACTGTGTTTTTTCCTGAAAAAAAGCTTGGACTTAATAAGATTGTCAGCTTGTCCATTTAAATACTTCCGTTATGGAGAGAGATTAAGGCTGAAGCTAAGAAATTCCTTGAGCAGCTTACTAAAGTGGTTTTGGAAATAAATTTATGTTTAATATTCTTTACAGACAGCTTGATTTTAGATTGTTTTACTTTAGAGAGACAAGCTAACAAAGTAGTCCAATGTCCCTTGAGGTAAGTGAAGGGCAGTAAAGCATCCTTAAGGATCTTGTACAATTTCACAGTCTTTAGCTAATATCCAGAAGTAGTGGTAATAATAGTAATATTTCCAAACTGCTGCTTAACTGGATTTTAGAATCTTGCTCTTAAATTGTCTAATAAGGATTTTTGCAGAAGTGAGACATTAGGGTAACACAGACCACATAACCTACAGTTTCTTCTAAGATGTCATCTTGTCCTTCTTATCAGTTCCACTTCATATCACTGTATACCTCCATACATATGTCTGGATATAACGCATCCAAAGCTGATGAAATCACATATTCAGAACATTAATAAGGTCAGCATAATGCAGGTCTTCAGTGCCTTTCAAAGTCCGTCATTCTAATAGAACTTTCATATTTATCCTTGCAGTAACTCTATGTGATGCACACTAGTTTTGTTGTAATGCAAATGTGTCCTGCTTATTTTTTTCCTTATTTTGCACCTTGGGTTTCATTTCATGTGTATACACCTGGAAATCAATTGTAATATGTTGCCATAAAAGTGCAGCACATTGCTTTGTCACTAGTAACCATCCATTCTTTTTGTTTCCTATTTAGATGGAGCTTAAGTTTCATCCTTTCTTTCTACCAATTAACTGGGACAATCTGCTGGCAAAGAAGATGACTGCTCCATTCATTCCTACAGTGGTAAGTGATAGTCTCTACTAAAATGCTATTCAGTGTGCACAGCTGTGAAGTCCTAACTACTTTTTGTTTAGAGTTTTTTACCGGAGGATAACAAATCTGATCAGTACTCGAAGTGTCAGGCTTATGCTCTCTCAACAATTTAAAAAACAAAAAACGCTGCACAGAATGCCACAAAAGAGTCTATATTACATAGTCGAACAAGCAGAATATCGACTAACCTTTAATTGACACATATGTGTCGAAGCTGCACATCATCGAATGGCCAAATCATCTATTTCTTTCCAAGGGAAAGAAATCAATAGGCAAACCACATACACCACATTAAAACAAACACTAACCTTTAATTGACACATATGTGTCGAAGCTGCACATCATCGAATGGCCAAATCATCTATTTCTTTCCAAGGGAAAGAAATCAATAGGCGAACCACATACACCACATTAAAACAAACACTATAAAGTGGGGAGCCTTTGCCCTCTACACGCCCCACACCCCCCTAACTAAATATACTAACTCTGAGATTACCCTACAGTCGGGAAAAGGGCAGATTTAAAAGAACAGCCAACCAGTTTCTTTCCCTTGGAAAGAAATCGATGATTTGGCCATTCGTTGAAATGCAGCTTTGACACATATGTGTCGATTAAAGGTTAGTCGACATTCTGCTTGTTTGACTATGTAATATAGACCCCCCCACAAAGCTGTATTTTAATCTTGGGAAAATATCAGACAGTGGTGCCCTGGTAAGAAGCATACCTTTTATAATCTTACAGTGGTGGAAAGAGAACTGTTTTTCTCCCTATGCAATAACAGGAATTTATGTATTATGAAGCCAGACATGGGGGGTGGGTTGTATTGATAGGGAGTTTCATTTATTCCTTGAAAATGTTGAAATACCTGAACAATGGGGAATTTTTCTCTGAGGCATCATGAAATGAGATAAACATAGCCTACCAAGGCATTGATTTGATTTTGGAAGACATCTTTATCAATTTTGATCTGGGTGCCAAGACAAGGGAGTTCTTTGTCATCAAGAACCCAAGGATCCCTGCAATATTTGGGATCCCCAAGATTCACAAATATGTGACTGGCACCCTCCATAGACCTATAGTGGCTTCAGCAGGATCGAAGACTGAGCCCTTTGCGAAATACGTGGACTTGAAATTAAAACACTTTTTAACAACAAAAGGCACCTTTTGAAAGACTCCTGACACTTCCTTGAATGCTTGGCCAACACTGATTATTTTAATCTGAAAGCTTGTTTGTTACCATGGACATCAAGGACCTTTTTACAGTTACACCCCAAAATCTTGGTCTTGGCTGGTTCCTCAAAGGTATGGCAAAAGGCTCTGACCTGAATTGATCTGACACCAGTTTGGTTTACCAGTGTATGGTGATTGTACTCACCAATAACTTTGTCTAGTTTGAGGGAGAGTTTTACAAACACATAGGGGTGTTGTTATGGGGGCTGCGTCGGCCTCCATCTTTGCTAATATGGTGCTGTGGACCTGGGAGACTAACATGGTATTCAACTCTCCCCTTTCTGATAAGGTGGAAAGTTATATGAGATACCTGGATGATATTGTCTTTCTATGGAAAGGGAGTACAGATGAATTGATGGAATTTATTGACTTCCTTAAGCACTCTACAGATTTCTTGGAGTTCACCTATCAAGCTGAAACAAATTCAGTCAGTTTCCTTGATGCTACTGTAATTATGAACAACATTTGTGGGAGGTGTAAAGCTAACATTTTTAGGAAAGAACCTTTTTCTAATGCATGCCTCTATTTTGACAGCCAACATCCCTTGTGGCAGAAGAGAAACCTGGTAAAGTGTCAGTTTATCGCGTCTTTATCACATTATCGAAAGTTTACTTAATCAAATCAATAAAGGTCGAACTTTATTGATTGATTAAGTAAAACATTGAATAACGTAAAAAAAAAATTTAAAAATAAAAAACTCAATGGCGTAGGCATGGGGGCAAGCCCCCCTACACCCCCACACCCCCCTACTTAAATATACCAACTCCGAGACTGCACTACATTGAGGTAAATGGAAATTTCCCCTTACAGAGATTTCCGTTTACTTGCACGATGTTCTTCACTTTCGATATTGTTGTGCCGACAATATCAGAGTCGATATTGTCAGCTTACGACAACGTGAAGTAGACCCAGTTTATCGGGTTAAGCCGGTTAGTGTCAGTTGATATTATGTTTCAAGAGGAGGAACTCAGGCTTTGTGGTTTATTCAGAGATCGTGGCTAGCCATCAGATTTGGTTGCCAAGTGGTTTACATGGGCATTGGTGAAAAGTATTACCAAATATGGGCCACGTCTACAGAACCCACATTCTATACAACACAAGGAAGCAAAAATATGACAACCTATCACAAGCTATGGTGATTCAGTATAATAGGGATGTTTTCTCCCTTCAGCCAACAATAGCTAGACATTGTAACATTGTTTTTGGCCCTCTTGGATTGTTGGACTAGGTTGGGTAAACACCCAGGTTTGTGAATAAAAAACATAAATACTTTAAACTTTTGATGGAAAATAAAGAAGTGTTTAACATAGTCACCAAAACTGTGGGGATGAAAAGTTGTGAGGCCTGCAAACTATGCAGATTCATCTTACAAAGCTCCACTTTTCGGTCACAGGATAGACAAAGCTGATTACGGTTAAAAAATTTTTGTCGTGTCTGTATTTTTATTTGACTGTATTAATTGTGGAGCTTTTCTCCCCGGGCCTCCACTGTAAATGGGTTCCTGACCCAGTGGACTTTCCCGATCAACAAATCATAATAAATAAACTAAGTAAATAAATTAATTAATTAATGGGAACTATATCTGTGAAAGGAAGGAGGTCGTTTATATTGCCTTCTGCTTACCCTGCCCTACAGTTTATGTAGGCAAAACCATTAGCCCTCTCAAAACCAGAATCTATCAACACTTATATGTTATGAAAAAAGCACTAATTACTAATGCCCCTTTTAAGCATTCTAGAGTATGCATAGATTTTAGACAACTGTTTTTTTATAATTTTGGAAAAAGTCCCAATCCCTATTAGGGAAGGAGACTGGGAACTTTGATTAGAACAACGTGAGGTTTTTTGGCAGCTCTTACTTAATGCAACAGTTGTCTCAGGTATTGATGATTTTCTTAGTATTCTAAAATGTAAGGCTGCTATTATTTGATTTTCTATTCTGGAGGCAGTATACATACTTATTTAATTTATTTGTATTTTTACTCAAGTGAACTTTCTAATAACAATTTTACTACACGTGGCATGGTTTTTATCCGTTCTTATTGAAAGGTTACTATTTGAATGTATTTTTAGCTATTTGCATTTATGCACACTTTTTGTCTTTTTTGTGGTACGTCTCTAAGAATTCTCTTTAAGAACTCAGTTTAGCGCCATTGAGGCTTTTTTAAATGGAGTAAACCAGCTTTACAACTGTTTCTGAAAAGGTTCTACACGTTTTAGAATGAAAGCACTTAAACTTGATTAAAATATGGCTTTGTGGTATTCTGTGTGGCATTTTTTTGTTTTTTACATAGTTATTTCATACATAGTTTTGTGGAAGTTGTTTTTGGTTACTGTGTTTTGGAGTTCTCTCACAAATTTGATATGAAACAAACAAAGTATACCTATTCTTGTGGGACAGGTGTCTGCCACTGAAATGTCACTTCAGTACTGTTCACATAAAATTATGATGTACAGCCAGCCCCAGCACCACAAGGCTCATTTCGGGGGAGGGGTGAACAGTTACTATAGTATAAAGCTTCTGTGAATTCTGCTATATGGTAATAACTTGTAGAATAAGGAATGAATCCGCTGTACCTTAGCAGAGTGTGTCTGCATCATGTATGAATCACCAAGTCCTGACATCAAGCAGGAAGTTGTAAGTAATATAAACCTTATTCTAAGATTTGTTAAAATGTTTGTGAACCCCTTTCCCAGTCAACAAAAGTGAGGAGAGCATCATAACCTAACCAAATGGAGTTTGGTAAATCTTGTATAAATGTGTTCCCCTTAAAAAGCTTACATGTATTCAACAGCAATGAAGCATTAATGGGCAGAAATAAATGTCACCGGCATGTAGGATTTTAATATATATCCTCCGCTTTTGTACAATACAAGAATTTATGTATTAATACACTACAAATACATACTAAAATAATTAGATCTGAGATGAGCTTCTGCTTTATCAACCAACAAGACTAAATGCATACTGTAGGTCATTAGTCAGTTTGGTATCAGAAAGTTTCCAATGGCTTGACAAGTGTCTTAGCTCTGTAGTTGGGGGTTTATCCATCAGAATCAAGTCCAATGCTCTCATTGTTAATGTTGGCCCTGATGAGTTCCAACCTCTGTCAGCTTGGCTGGTCAAGTCAACCCAGAGCATGGTATCAATGTTGTTCTTAAAGTGGATAATGCAGCCTTTGCTATATTTGTTGCCCTCAGTGCCAGTATCTTTGCCAGTTTTGACCTCAACAAGAAGCATGTCTTTGTCTAGTACTTTGTCCATCTACAATCTTCTACAACTGGAAAAGGGATTGGAGACTCTTTGCCTGACCACTGTAGTATCTCTGGTTCTTTGCAGGCATTTTCATCATCCTTGAACTTATCACCTCCAAGGTCCAGCAAGACACACAAGTATAAGAGAAAGCATGTAGTAGACTCCCCTTATGAGTCCCATGCCCTTCATATTGAAGTGGATGAGGTTGTTAACTCCTTAACATCTACCTGGTTGACCTCATGATTGGATAAATAATCAGATAAAGAGAAGTATGTCCTACAGAACTCACAACCTCCCCTCAGCAAATCCTGCAAGAAGTCTTCTAGTCTCCACAACCTTCAACCTGTAACCTGAATGGTCCCTCCCATGGATACAATGATATGTCTTGTTTGTACTGTCTACAGACCAAAGAGACCTGACAAAATCCACTGTCTTTCCAGAAGCTGTATTTATTGGACAGAAACTCTTAAACCTCATTCCAGTGTTATTACATGCAGCCCTTAAGAAGACTGTGATTTTGCTAGGTCATACTGTCCATCCACCATGTAAAGAATCGTGAACCATGGATAGGTTTTTGAAGAGGATTTACACATCCTCCACATTCACTCAAAGTGTAATAAACCAGTTACATCACATGTGCATTTCCAGTGAGAGCAGTCTGCAGCAGCAGAACAATTGAAGATTTGGAAAGGGCTGCAAGGCTGTGGCAATTCACACAATAGTCACCAGCTCAGAAATGGTAAGCGTCCGCAGCAAAATCAGGAATACTATGGTCAGCTTTTGAGACCTTGACTCCCATTCTGGAGACAGTTAGAGGTCATCTGTCCATCCACTTGACTGCATGGACGACCATTACATAGGACAGGTAGATTAAAACATTAATATCAAGGGGCTACACAATTTTATTTCTCCCACTCTAGCCTGACTCTGTCACTGCCTGACATGCCACCCCCCATAAAAAAATAGTATGACAAGAAAAGAGGTTTTGAATCATATACAAAAAAAAGAACCATTTAAGATGTCCCATCAAACCAGAAAGGACCTAGTTGTTACTCCAGATTGCTTTTAGTTCCCAAAAAAGACAAATGACTTAAGGCCAATATGCAGTCACCTTTTGAATGATTACAGTGCAGTCCCTTCTTCTGTGTCTGTCAAAAAAAGACTAGATGTGTTGTTTGGACCTCTGGGGCACCTACTTTCACATAAAGATTGCAAAGAAGTCCTGGAGTTTTCTGCATCTGTGTAGAAGCCAGACAGTAACAGTTCCAAGTGCTTCTATTTGCTTTCATCACAGTCCCTTGCATGTTCACCAAATGTGCATTTGCAGTTAGTTAACCAGGAGCTACAAGAACTCATGATGTTTCCTTACTTGAATACCTGGCTGATATATGCCTCAAAAAGAAACAGCCTAATTTCAATGAAGAAATCTCTTCTGACTCTCTTCCAGTGTTTTGGATTCACAGTAAACAGTGAAGAGTCCCAGATGGACCCCTCACAATATCTCACTTTCATCAGGTACACACTGGACACACTGCCCTGCAGAGTGCTTCTTCTTCTTTTAAACAAGGTCTTCCATTTACAAAACACAGTGCTTTGGACTCCACAGTCCCTGTTAGCACCAACCACACAATGCCTCATGGCCCTGAGATTCATTGCAGCAATGCTATACATGGTTCTGAATGCCAGCCTTTACATGCACATTCTACAATAAACATTGTAGGTTATTTCATTTGACAGGTTTCATGATTCAACATATAAAGATTACCAAAATTTGTAAATCACACTTTGCATGCTGAACCAACACTACCAACCTCATTCTGGACAGTTCATTGTAAGTTGCCACTCTAACAGTTGCTGTTGCCACTAATGAGTTAGTCAAAGAGCAAGAAGGGTGTTGCATTACCATGTCCAAATGGCTACATGGTCACACAGACAGGGGCCAGTCTGCACATTAATATTTTGGAAATGTTGACAGTCCTACATTATAAGGTTTTCCAAAACTCCCTATCATTTCAAGGTGCAGTTATCAACCATCCCAACAATATAACTATAGTCTGAAACATAAGCAAATGGGAGAAACTCCCTCCTTCTCCCTTCATCAAGAAGTGATGAGGATATTGGTATTGGCTAAGTCAGTGAATCACTTTCTTATAGCTGGTTACATCCTTGTGGAAGCCAGTACTTTGGCACTTGTGAGGCTCATTCATTTAATGATGCCATACAAGTGGTCCCTCAGGCAGTCAGTTGTGCAAAAAAAAATCAAGTCGATAGGAAAAGCCTTGCTGCAACCTATTTGTATTCCCAAAGAATACCAAATTCAGCAATGTTTATTCTCTTGTCCCTCCAATGGAAGAATTTTTCCATGGATGCTCTCCATCCAAAAAGTGGCCCCCAGGAATTCTTTACACTTTTTCCTCTATTTCCACTTAATGCAAAATTAATTCAAAAATCCAACATGAGCAAGTTCAATGTCATTTTCTTAACCCTATGTTAGCTTTAACAAGTTTGCGTCCATCTCCTTTGACCTGAACCTATGGAGGAACTTCTACATCTGAGGTAATTCAAAACCCTCCTTTTCTACCCATCAAACGGGCCTTACCCGTACCTTCATTTCCTCCATCTAACTATCACCCTGTCGTTTACTCTATCCATCTAACTGCATGTTTATTCCACTTTCACTGATGGCCAGGAGTCTGTTATGCCCAGATATGCAGTCTAAATCCTCAGCTGTTGCCCAGACGTCCAGTACAAGAAAAACATACAAAACTAAATGGACACATTTTTCTATTTGTGTTATATTTGGATATCTTCACTGCTTTAGTACATGTTGTTTTAGACTACTTGTCACAAATGTTTAATACTGGATTAGGTTATTCTCCTATTAAAGTGCAGCTAGTAGCAATTTCTAACTTCTTTCAAAGTTCTAACTCACTATCACTAGCTTCATATAAAGTTTACAAAGCTCTCTGTAGGGGCTACTTGCCTTATCATACCTCCTGTATGATAACAGCTGCAGCACACTATAAATTTGTATCCTGGAAACTCTTTTTTCTGGTGGCCTTTACTTCTGTCAGAAGAATATCTGAATTACGAATATTGTCAATTAAACTTCTTCTCCTGCTGTTCGATAAGGATAGCGTGTTTTCCAAACCAACTCTTCATTTATGCCCTAAAATAGTCACTGAAACTAATCTCAATCGGTGTGCTAGCTTGCCTGTCTTCATTCCAAATTCTTCTTACAGAGGCAAATATATACCGCTTTGTTTAGATGTTCACAGGCAGCTTAGATTTTACCTGGACAACTAATCCCATATAAAGGTTTCACAATTGTTTGTTTCATTGTCTTAAAAGAAACTGGGTTCCAAGGTATATAAAATTACATGATCCAGTCGGTGATTGGTCATATTAAATTTTGTTATGTAATAAATAAATAAAACTTTACCCTCATTTCCCACAGAATGCTCGACCAGGGTAGTGGCCACCTCTCAAACCTTCTACAGGAATACATGTTTGGTTGATATTTGTGCAACAGCTATATGGTTTTCCTGTATGCTTTCACAAGACACAACAAGCTGGATGTGACCCCTATATCTTGGGCTTCAGTTTGGACCACAGTTGTTAAGAGTATGTTTGTCATGGAGGTGAAATCCCAGGAAGAAGATTTTGGAAATCAATCCTGTTAGTTGATGAGGATGGACCACCCCATCTCAGATACGAGTGTTATATACATATCATAACATCAGATCTGGATGGATAAGTCCTTCCTCATCAGCATAACCACCCCATCCTCACTGTAGAGTGTCTTTCCTCCTTCTCCTCCCTCATTACATACTAGGTCTACAGGAAGATTACAAGCAATGTTTTTAATCTAATCTGCATTAGCATGGCATACCAGAGTTCTGGAAATTAAGTATAATGGCCATTATGGGTAAAGAGGAGTGGCTTGTAGCCTTTAAAAGTTTCAGGCACTGAGCAGTTTTAGTCATCTTGGTTGATAATAATAAACCTGTTCATCCAAAATCTAATGTTCTAATAGTTTATAACTTTCACATATTTTGTTCTAAAATGTACACGTGTTTTGAGCTTAGGAACATTCAAGGAATGTATCCAATTTACCGAGTATGTAAGGAAAAACTCATAATCTTTATAACTTTGTTCTGTTGATTCAGATGGAAAAGAGAGTCAAAATACAGTGATTTATTGCACTACAGATTAATTGTGAAACAGACTTGTGACTCCCTGTCATTGCGCAGTTCAATTATTGAAGAATGGTCAGAGTTGATCATTTTTCAAAGATCCACAGTGTATGCTTGTTTTTATTTATTTCATAATCAGGAAGGTGGTATGGCTCCAGGACTTCTTTTCAGACATAGAATAAAGTCATATACAAATTATGGAGAGAGGAATTATGTTATTTGTATGCATAAATCAAGTTGGCAGCATGAAACAGTAGGAAACACTTTTCCCCAAAAGGGGAAGTATATGGGCGTGTCATGATATGCTTCCATTCACTTCCCTCTAGTCATTGTATTTCAAAGAATTAATTATTATCTAAAACACTAGTATTTGGAATGGACAATGTTTAGTGCATAGACACAAAAGGAATGTAAAGATCTGGGCAGCTCATTGTAACACTTTTTGTTAGCTTTTTTGACTTGTATTTCTTCCTGCAGTCTTATACTCTAATTTAAAAACAAATGTTACATCAACTTTTTATTTGTAACCGCTTTATTGTGTATTTCAATTTCAGACTGGTCCCACTGATACTCGTCATTTTGATCCTGAGTTTACCCAGCAGCCTGTTCCCAGTTCGCTTGGGAAATCTGATGATCTGCTAATCAATTCCAACTTCCATGAGGCTGCTGGAGCATTTCCTGGTTTCTCCTATGCTCCTCCTGCAGAAGATACATACTTGTGAAGAATGATCCACTTATTCTGAGGTGGGGTATTCACAAGCTAAACAACTGCCACTCTGGGCTGTTGTTCATTCTATTAGCAGAAGCAGAAGAAGATGTTGCCTTCAAAGTGGAATCTGAAAGTTCTGCATAGCAGTCATTGAGAGCTAGATTTGCTTATCTATACTCATGTTCAAAGATGCAGTCAACTAGTGTCATGTAATGCCTAGAGTAAAGAAAGTACATCCGTCCTATCTAGGAACTGCAATGCAACTCCAGCTCAACATATACTGCATTCAAAATGAGCAGGTTGATGCTTATTGTGTCTTCCATTTCTTGCAGCCATCTTAACAGAATATACTGTCTCATGTAATTTTCTCTTCTCACCAGCAGCGGTCCTCAAGTCATAATCAGCCATTAATTAGCCATTCAGTGACTGCTTCTACTGCTACCATAACGTCTGAATAAACAGAGTACGTGAAAGACTTGCTGAGTGCTGAGGATTGTCTTTGGGTTGATAAACAGTTAATGCATATAGTGTGTCTGTTTTGAGGGCTCTGACTAATCCTAGAAAACACTACAGCATGCCTATTAGCCAGAAGTCTAAAAAGCATAATTTGCACAATATAATTAGATACTTTATTTCCACATTCATTTGTTCTTAGAATTTGCTTAGTAATTGCTAAGGTGAATGTTTTCTGAAGCTTTACAGTTTCCTTGCTAATTATCATTGCATAATGACTTTGATGCCATCATTGTTTACCAATTAAGCCGGAATTTAATATTGTGCTTGGAATCTGTAGCACTGTGAGTGGACTCTCCATGAAGCACAGAATTCAAAATCCTTTTGTTTGGAAAGGCCATCAGTAACACTGTGCCTGTAAATAGTTTTAAATTGTGAATGTATCACGCCTCAATGAAAACCTGAAATCTGCAGTCTATTTCACAAGTTCACACACACATCTGCACATACACACGCATGTATGTATATATAAATGTAAGGTTGTTTTTAATGACGTAATTTTAGTTATATAAACTACCACATGAAATATTACTATTGTAGATAAGGGACCTCCTCATGTGAAAGCAGATGGATATGTACCCTTTCTCACTACTTATGATTTTCCTTCTTACATCTGTACTTTTAAGTGGAAAAACTTAAATGGAGTTGTTCTATCATTGGGAAAAGAATAAGTAGCAGTCTATTTTTATTAATATGCTACAAAAAGTTTGATTAGGTGTTCACATATTTTAATGTACAAATGCACACTTGTGCCACTTTAAGTAAGCTAAAGCTGCTGCTTTAAATTTCAACAATGCTAATTCTGTAGCAGAGGCTTCAGTTTGTGTGTGTGTGTGTGTGTGTGTGTGTGTGTGTGTGTGTGTGTGTGTGTGTGTGTGTGTGTGTGTGTGTGTGTGTGTGTGTGTGTGTGTGTGTATAGCATTGTACTTTTTGCCAGAAGATTTCTCATAGGGTGCTGAAAACTAATAGTTTTCAATGGTAAGTAAAGTCAATTTCAGGAATTAACATTTTTTCTTAAAAAAGTCATGACGTAGAGAATAATCAAACTACACCATAAAGACAACACTTAATAGTCAATTAAGAGAACTTTTTTTGCAGAAGATGACAGTCAGTTTTATAGGGAGATTATTTTCCTTTCATATGGGCCCCATTTTTCCATTAATATTTTCTGAAACGTTCTGTAATTTAAAAGCAGCAAATGTATGCAGCTATGTATATGAGTTGCTGATATGTTATCTACATGTATAACTCCCTTATGTGCAACTTCTAAATGATCATACTTGCCTTTTATGATCATATAACTAACATTTGGCTTTCACATCATAATTTTACTACATTCAACATAGTAATAATATTAAGATCCCACATATTCTGAAGCATTTCATTGTATTTTAAGCCATGATTTTGCCTGCATTCATGAACAGTTACAGCCAATTACTTTTATAAAATATTTTCTCCATTCCTTCACGAATTTATATTTTTTTCTTTCACAAAATATCTGTGGAAATGCATGTAGTTTAGAACTATTTAATCAGTTACTATAGGAAATCAGGCAGTGGAGAAAACCATAGCATAGATGTCCTCTTATCTTTTATTTCTAGTGACATAGTCACTTTAGCCTCCTACCTGTAGTTTCCGATCAGTCAGAATGCTTTGTCAAACTCATAGCCCTGTTGTACACTATTTTCCATAGAGAGGGTTACCATAGTAATAGACCATAACATCTAGGCAAATTCAGCAGTGAAGCTAGGGTAATTTGTATCATTTTCTGTAACTGTATCTATTTCCTGCATAAACCACCCTGGTCTTGCACCATTGTTAGTAATATCAGAGGGCACCCAACTGCCATATATGTAGCATTTGTGTATGCCCAAGTCAGTTCTTAATGTTTCAAACCCTTTAGGCGCTAGACTGCATTTTCTGTTTTGCAGGTAGTTTCTCTGTCATTCCAGACCCATTTACAACTATTTCATTTCTGAATTTCTAGTGACTTCACAAGGCACAAGGCTTTATCTTTTAACCTTAGTTCTTAAGGCGGTTATGATGTTTTCTCTATCTTAATCTTGTCACAAGTGTACTTGGGAAAGGCAAACTGCAGCAAAAAGTTCACTTGTGCTTATTCTGTGTTTGGGTCAATCGCTATTCTCAATCTTGTCAGCTTTGCTGTAAGCTTAATAGGGAAGCATACTATAGACTAAAGGCACTACAATCTTATCTAACTGAACGAATGTTGCATACATTAAAAGTCTTTCTAAATCAGCAAAGGCTTATTAAAAAAACAAATCTTCTTCAAGCTATTCTGCTGATACACCTCTGTGAAGGTTCCCACTGCTGTATTATTACACATGGTCAGAAAAATGCCAAAAAGCTCAACTCCATCAGTTCAGCTGACTACAGCCAGAGTGGTGCTCATACAGTGATGGATGAAGGTCGCCAGTCTATGGCTTTCATCCATTATTTCCAAAATTATAGAGCCAGTCAGAACCCAGCAAGAGTTAATGTGTATCATTATACATCTGGTCCTGCATTTTTCTCCAGTTATACCTACACAGGTACTCCCTAGGTAGTTTCCAGCTACATAAGTAGCTTTGTGTGTGCCATTGATGCACCTTCGCAAACTCTCACTTCTGATTATAGCACATTTACACGGAAATACTGTAAGGAACTGCAAGAGATGTCAAGATTGGAATCTCAGCCGGTTTTTCCACTGTCTTCATAAGTGCATCATTTAGCCAAAGAACAAATGTTGACCAATGAAATAGTATCCATTAAGGTTTCTCTAATACCAGTGTATGTCTCAGAGTGTAAAATAAGGAGAAGTCCTGCACCTTATATCATTTGAATAAAGAGAAGAAATGTGGTCTTAAAAAGCAGAGCAATGTTATGCCACTTTCTTCTCTGGCTCAAGGTTCTGACTATGACAATGTAACCTCTCTGTTCATAGGTTCTTTACCTCCCCACACCGCCCCCATAGTATGTCCATTTAGGGGAGACAGTAAATATATTCACGTTTTTTTCTGAATGGAAGATGAAAGAGTCTTCTCTATGAGGAAGGTATTTCAAACTTATGAAACTCATGTAAATGAGTGGTCCTTATCACCACTTTAAAAATATTTTGGAACACATCAGACACAAATTCTAGGTATGCAGACAGACAGTCCCAAACTCCTAAAAAAGCTGATATGTTTATATAAGTCTCCACGTGAGATTCCAGTTGTATACAATAATCTCAAAGTTGATCTAGTTGCAATATATTTAAAAACACAGCAGTATAGAAAGGCAGTGGCTTTTAAAATTCTTACTTCTAGTAAAGAATTAAGGTTTTCGTATAGATTTGGGAAGAGGCTTACTGCTGCATCTAACTAACCCATGAGAGCCTTTAATAACAGACCAACAGTATCAAAGTTCTGTTTTAGAAGAGATACAAGAATCCATTCAGTCTGTACTAAAAGAGACAGAGACACTGGAGAAAACAAAAGTATAAACAGCTAATGAAACTTGTTTCATATGGCAAAATGTGCATATGTTTCAGCTGACACTTCAAAAAGGACAGCAGCTTCAGCTGTAACTATATAGACATGCACAGCTGAGAAATGAGGCCTACCCAGAAGAAGTTAAAGCTAAATTGAAAAATGTACTTATATCTGCTGAAATTTGTCACCTTACAGTAAGACGTCCAGTTCGATTCTCAACTAGAGCATCTTCTGTGTGGAGACATGCGTGAATGGGCGTACCTTCGTTGAAGGTTGTGCGTCAGGGCTGGCAACTCGGCACGTAAAAATCTACTGCCAATCATTAGCAGACCGGAGTTCCGCTGTGGCGACCCCTAGCTAAAAGCCAAAAGACACAACAACAACTTATATCTGCTGAAATTCATTTTGGCAAGGCATCTGATAATCTGCTATCAGAGTGAGAAAAAGAGGTAAACACTAGAAGAACTGTTAAGTAGCTCTTCCATGGCCCTACTCCCTGAATAGCAAGAACATTCCTGCTGCTAAAAACCCTTTTATAAAAAAGCAAACACAAAGGCACCAGTTTTATAAAAGTAAATAAGCATTGCATCTTCTCTGAATAAACTCAGCCAACAAAGCAGAAGGGTTTGATTTATGGCCTGACGTTTCTCCCACTACTTTCCTGTCCCATCCATTAGGAGAGAAATTCCATTTAAATTACAATTATAAGTCTGTCATATCAGATGATAGAAGTCAGCAATTAATTTCAAAAGGTTAAATAATAGAATTTTGCAACAACCTTACTCTACCCCAAATTATTCTAACACTGAGATAACAACTATACTTTGCAATGCAGCTCGGACGTCAGTTATTACAAAACAGGGTCCTATCGCATCAAATAATCAAATACTTTTATTTTAGACTTGTTGCAGTTCCAAAGGAAAAATAAATCTTGAGGATCACTCCTACATCTCTTATTTCTCAACCAGTTTATCAGCACAAATAAATTCTGGGTATGTATCACAGTACTTAGTTCCCCAGTTCATTTCTTGAACGACGTGCCTTCTGTGTGGAGTCTACATGTGTTTTCTTGTGTCTGCATGACTTTCTGTTAGGTGCTCTCATTTTCATCACCTCATGAAGACAAGGTAAAGGTGAATTAATGATCTTTTTAGTTGTCTGCAGGTGTATGTGTATGCGTGCTGTATGTCATCGTGTATGTATGTATGCATGTATGTATCTACCCTGTGAAAGACTGGCAGCTTTTGCTGCCTTTTTCTAACTGACTTTTGAAAGACTCCAGCTCACCTGCAACACTCAATAGCTTAGCGCAGATACCAGAGAATGAATGAATGCATGAACAAATGAGTGAATTAATGACTCTCAAAACACCTTTATAGTTATTTTGGACATTGGGAATCTCTCAGAATATTTATTCATTTGCATGTAGAAATTTTTCACTTCCAGATTGCAAATCTGCCATTGGGTACGTCACAACCCCAAAAGTGTTTACAAATACTTAGCTTTGATATTCAGTCCCCTAAAGACTCTATATAAATTTCCTCCTTCTCAGATAACAACCTTGTGGTGTTTCAGAAAACAGGGTATAACCTTGAATCACAAAAAAACTCACATCTTACCTTCTCAGATAATACGACTCTACTGGACATTCTGGCCTTATGGCAAAGGTCATTCTCGAGCTAGGGTAAAAGAAATAACCCCTCTAAACTGCAGGCAATAGCAGTCAGATAACACCTGAGGGCATCAGTGGACATGTCTTTGTACATTCTTGTGGTATGCTATGAAAAACTTCACAAGTGGAACCTCAGTGGTTGCTCAGAAGCTTGTGGAATTATGTCACAGAATAGCTGGATACTACCATTTCAGTTCTTTATTTACTGAACATGTTGGACAGCTCTTCAGTCTCTACAAAGAATGCCATTCATATCTCCAGCTCCTCATCAACTTCTAACAACAGATGCCTTGGAGTATGCATAGAGGGCTCTTCAAAAAAAAAAAAAAAAAACTTCTCAATCCACTGTTCCTAGCCTCTCCAGGAACTATCCCTCAGTTAAATGTCAATAAAGTGACAACAGTAGCCATAACACTCAGAGCTTGTCAATCCAGCTTCATCAGAGGACCTCTCGAGATAGATGCAGACAACAAAACAGTAGCAGGGTACCTCAGTAAACAATGAGGAACTAGGTTCTGCTAACTTTGATGAAAAAATGTGCTAAATTTGCAATGAACTATTCAACAAAGTCTTTATTTGGTGGCTGTATGACTTCTGAGAAGTGTAAGTCTTTGACAGGTGCTCTAAACAAATAATTAGTTCTGATTTGTGTGTGGCAACTTCAGGGCTCAGTTTTCCAGACTGTTGCTCTGCTTCAGAAAATGCCATCAGAATACATGTGCAGAAGTTTAGTTCCATTCCAAAACTAAGAATATAAATGCTGTTTCCTTTCCATGGCTGCACAGTCTAATGTATGCCTTTCTCCCAGTTTCCATGGATAAGAAGGTATTGTTCAAGGGAAGATCAGACAAGCTGGCCAAGCAACCATAGTTGTTACTTCTCTTCCCCCAAGTTCTCATCCTCTATTCAGACCAACTCTGAAGTGTGTTGTACTTCTGCAGCAACAGGGAAAAGTTCTGCACCCATTCTGCCTGAAGTACAAGATACTGATTCTAAACAGTGACTCATTGTATACTTGGAATTCTCCATATCTGGAGTGAAACTGAAAGACAAACCATTAGGCAGTTAAACCTTCAAATCTGGAAAAGATTTATGCTTGGGTTAAATGAATAAGGCATACAATGTTTTCTTTCTCCATTTCTAAGCTTCTAGGGAACTTAAATCACCACTACAAGTCTAATCTAGCTATTCTTTAGCCAGAATTTATATTGCCACAGTTTCTTTTTGCCTAAAGTCTTTTTTGATTTCAGCCAATCCTTCAGGAATCTTTTTTTTTGAGAGGGTTATTCACCATGAACTAAATCCCTCCTTAGGAGCTGACCTTTGATTTTACCACCAATTGAACTAGCTGATTCTGCAGACTTGAAACTTCTTTCAAGGACGTATTATACTTGTTAGCAGTTATTTCTAGAAGGATATCAGAGCTTCAAGCCTTGATGTGCAAATCCCCCTTATACATTTTTCTCTGAAAGCCAACCCTTTTTGTAATTTTTTTCCTAAATCAGTCAAGATGTCATTGCTGCTACCCAAAAATAAGAACAGTGAGGGATGCTGACTGTATACAGTGTGTGTTCGTAGACCGCCGTGGTAGTTAATTAGAAAGGCTGAATAATTATGTCAGCTCCTTGCATTCTGGGTAAAAGGGGAACAATATCTGACGAGGGCAAAACCAATCATGTTAAAGTAGTTGGCTTACTTAATTACTTATTGTTATAATAATCATAAGACAATATTGTTACACCCTGTTAAAGTTCATTCACCTGCAGCTGCAGCAATAACCCAATCATATCTGGATATATTATGCAGTACCTCTTATGGTGTGGTCAGTATATTTACTGACATTACAAATTTGAATCACTGTCTAGAGGTGGGATAGGTTTTGGTACTGTACTACAGTGGGTCCTACAACTGTCCACCACCATGTATTTCCAAACATTGTTTGGGATTCTGCCATTATGATTTAAGTGCAGTAATGTGAGAACACTCATACCAGCAAATCTGCGAGGGAGGGGTCACTATAATAATAAAGGACACATACCCACCATCCCTCTGCTTTGGCGTTACTGTGGCAATTTATTATTATTATTTAGTTAAAATGAAGTATTGTACATAGTTTACTTTACTCATATGAATTCACAAGTGCCATAATTATTTATCACATGGAGCATTCACTCCCTACTGCTAATGTTTCGTTTTCAGAGATATGATCTGTGCACACTCCAGTGCTACTTATTATGGTAGCCAAGCACAACCTGGTACAAGTGCTACTATAAGTTCAAGGCCAGCAGGAGCCTATTCAGATACAGCCATAGAAAACCTGCCTGAATTGCCTGCAATCCAAATATTATAATTTATTGCTACTTTGATCTGTCCTTTAAATATCTGCTGTTATAGTGAGCACCTTTGCACAACTGAATTTTCACACATGTCTCAACTATATCTGAAATAACAGAAAACTGTTGATGGAACTATGGGCATTACACTTGAAGCCCCAGGAAGACTAACTCTGGGCAAGGAAGTATTTATAGTATATTAAAGGAATAAAACAAATTGTGATATGAGCTTTATACCTGCATGCCCTTTTAATTGTTCTACATGGTCTTTAACCTCATGTTATGATTGGGGTGCCTAAATATCCAAAATCAGAACAACTGAATCAGAGCCCTGCTCTTAGTGTGGTATCATGAGCAGAAACCTGTAATACCAAAGGGCTGGTTCAGGAAGTGAACCTTGCGCATTAGAAGGCTGTGTGATAGTAGCAGTACCAAACATTTTTGGAACTGCTCTTCAGTTTCACTGGTAGAAGAGTGAGGAGTGGTAGTGGTGTATTTTATGATACTGATGTAGTCTTGCATATAAGCTATAAGAACACCTTTTGGAGCAGCATGGAAGGCATTGCCTATAACCAAAACACAGATGGCAGTAGAAAGATGTCACGTGACTTCAAACTGCTATAGCCAGCAAGCTCAGCATACAACTTGTACCTTATGCATTATTTTCTGAAGATCGGTGCATTTTGTGGAAGCTGCCAAGCAGCAGGACAGAGAGAAAAAGGCAGCCGTATGCCCTCCTTAATAATACTCTGTACACTGAAACCAACCACTGAAAAGCCACAGAGAAAAAGGCAGCCATATGCCTCCTTAATTATACTCTGTGCACTGAAACCAACCACTGAAAAGCTAGAGAGGGAGAAAAACATACTGTCCAGATTTACAACATTAAAATGAATAACTTAGTCTGCGCTAAAATTTAAAACATCAAAATACAGCAAAATCATCTTCAGGCCAGTAGTATAAAAAGACAGTTTGTGATCTATTCCTTTGCTTTTAAGTATTCATCTATAGGTGAGACATTAAACATTGATAATCTGTCACTATGCTTTCTGCACTACCCAGCTGTGAGATTATGCTTGTAAGGTAACGTAGGGGAACTTGGTAATGCCGCTGTTGTAAACCTGGGTCAGATTGCATGTAATTAAACGTATGATTTGGTAACGCCAGCCTTAATGCACCACTTTTCCACTTGCACATCTTTTAACCAGCCACTGTGCTGCCCACTGAGACAAAATGATCCTCAAATAGTACCATGTCATCTTACTTTTTGTTTTCACTCTCTGCCACTCTTTTATTTCTCTTTCAAGCTTGTTTGCAAAATTGTCTGTTAATAAGGCCCATAAAATCAGGACAAGCTGGAAGACATTTGGATTCGTATAGAAAGACATGAGAGTCTTGTTCTACTTACTTGTGAGCGTGAATTTAGCTTAGAGGAAACTACTCATCCAGCAAGCAAACTAAATATCTTATACTTAAAAAAGATTAAAATACGATTTTAACAAAACATCCCACAAAGAACTATAAATGTCAACAAGAATGACCTGTGCAACAAAATTTATGATGAGGAATTGAAACCTACCAAGATAGTAAACATTATGAAAAATGTATCTGTTTACACCCAGAGGAAAAATATTGCTCCGTAATACTTGACTAGACTAGTAGGATAGAAGACAATTAGAAAGTGAGACAGGAAGAGAGAGAAGCAGAATGAAGCAATAATTGTATTTATATTTCTTCCATATTTGGAAGTGTTAATTTATCTTTTTATTTATACATGTTATAAACATGAAGAACATTTAACGATATCAGCTATTTGAAAGTTCTGTATATTTCAGCAATGTGTTTTCATGATCAGATTTATTATTTTTGTGTAATAATGTAGAAAGCAAAATATAAAATGATACAAGACAGCAAGAAAACCAAACCTGTTTTATTTTTATTATGATTGTGACAAGTGACAGACACTGTGACATTTAACAAGACAAAATGCTTTGAGAAAAAGTCTGTGGAAATGTATACTATCTACAGAGTTTACAAATGTATGGTAACAGCTAAGAATTTTCATCCAGTTATGAAATGTGTAATGCTGTTGAGAAGAGACGGTCTAACACATTCTGGAAAAATAATGCTAGCAATGTGTTATCATGGATGGAAGCAGTAAAACTGTAAAACAATCCTTCATACAATATCTGAAACATCTGATTATACTACGAAACTAGATTTTAAGAATGTATCATCAAACTCTACAACTTTGTACTAAAATAATTATAGAATAATATTAATGTACATAGGCTTCAAATTGTTGATGGAACAGCAGTAGAAAAGTGAATGCCAATACTTGATTTGCACAATTATCATTCACTGCATGATAAAGAAGATATAGTAGTTTTAGAATGCAGTTTAGTTAATGAAAATACAATTTGAAGAATTATGTTTTGATAAATGTATTTAAATTAATATATGCCAGGATCACAGTTTCCTGGAAGCAGATCAGCCACATTTCAAAGACAGCAAACTATATTGATTGCTCCTTAAAACGTCATCTTTTTCCCTTTTCTGAACTGTGCAAATGGAAGTAGTTAATTTAAATAATGGGGGTAATGGAAGTGCAGGGGAGTTTGCCCTCCATATAAAACATATTTATGTGGTGTTTCATTCTGAAAGCTATATTGCCCATATATATTCAGTTAAATGAATTGTCTCAAACATAATTTGATGAGATATCTTTTAACAAATAGCTTCTAATCCTTATGTTTATGCACATGGTCTAACCCCAGCTTTCTTTGACATTGCATTCACTCATTGTCTCAGCCTGGCTGGGACACAGCACATTGTATGGATAAGAAATGTCCTCAAAGATGTGCACCAAAGATAAACAGTGTATAAGACTGTTTTATGCTTGCCTAAGGAGGATCTAACCACTGTGTGGGTCAGTTTGCAGTGTGCGACCCAGCCAGTGTTGTTTCTCAATGAAAACACTCCAAGCAGACTTCTACAAAGGACGTCACTGTACGTTATGGCTGCTTGCTGCAGTTTACTGTATAACACATGGGCAAAACTCAACTCTCCAGAATTTCACAGAGTGTCCAGCTTTTTCCTTCAGATTTATGGTCTGTCCTTCATAAGAATTGTAGTCTTCTGGCAAATCATTAAGGACTGAAGTCACTAAATAATGACAGACATTTTAATTTTAGACTTCATATCCATTAGAAAATGCATGTTAATGCAAAACATGTTATTCTGTCAACTTTCTTAGTTTATAAGACTAATATTTAAAATCTGTCCCTAATTTTTGGCTTTTATTTCCCCATTGCTATCCAGAATTTTTGCACTAGGAGGTTGAGAGGTATGTATGTGGGTATTTTAGAGTCCCTTTCAGACAAAAGTACTGTATGAATATTCTTAGTTGTTAAGTGATGAAAAACTAGTATATGTTTCCATTTTCTTTCTATACAGGAAAGCATTGGCATTAATAACACATTTCTCATAGTAGGAAGCATTAAATTTGATTAAGTTATTGATTTTCAAAGATGAAAATATTAATATTTCATGTATTAAACCATTATTTTATGACAGGGAAGTCATATTTAAATGTATATTTTTGGCAGAAATGCAAATAATAAAAACATTGTTTTTATTTATCAACTTTCTTACTTTGAGATGTGGGCCTTTCAAGTTGTTACAGATACTCACCCTTTAAACATGCCCATTAATAATAAATGAAGTATCCTGGTGTTGCTTTTTGCTGTATTTATTTGTCTTGTTATTAAAGTTATTATTTGCACATTGAATCTAGCAATTTAAATACTAATACAAATAAGGCAATTTTAATAGTTGCTTGTAGTGTCCACTTTAAAATTTTCCATATCATAAATTATAAAGCTGATAATCACAGCTTGTTTAAAAAAAACAGACACAAAAGCCACTGATACAATATTTATATTGGTGATCTTTTTTATGCTGCTTTAAGTGATGTTGCTTTTACTGTACTTTCTATATGAAATTCATTGTTTGCAGTCAAAGGACAAAGCAGTGTTCATGTACATGTTGGGTGCTACAGGAAATATACACATTTTGTTGAAAGAGTGCTGTCTGAGGTGTGCAGAAATGTTTCCACAATTTTATTACTATTATCATTACGTTTTATCCAGAATTTACTGGTGACCAAGGACTGGCAAATCATTTTGCATTCTTATAGAACTGAAAATATAACACAAACAATGGGAAACCTACTGTTTGTACAACTACGTGATCGACACCCATGACCTCATAAGTAGAAGGCTGCTGGTGTCTTGTAGTAGCAAATAAAATCAGAGAAGGTTGGGAATGTGAGTGGTATGTTTTTATCACTTTCTCCTTCACTGAGTTAGCTTAGGCCCAGTGGTGGTATATTCATAGGGGATGTAAGGGGGGCTTGTTTTCCTGCAAAAAAAGCTGTTTTGTGACTTTAGGAGTGTTACTGTTTTCAGAAGTAACCTCTCAAGGTGCTAGATGTTTTGAGGTTGAATAATTACATGTCAATTAAACAAGATTATATTATTCATAGCTAACACAATAAAAATGCATAAATTACATTATAAGAAATCTATAGACACAAGAAGTCCAGATAATCTGTTATAATAGCAACCATGTTCTTGTCTTCTATTGTTTATCTGGGCAATTCCCCATAAAGAAGCTCTGCCTCTTGTTAATCTGAGCTCTAATGAAGTGACCAAGCATTGCTGTCACTATCAATACTTCAGACATATTTCTAATATGTTGAGTATACCTTTTTCCACACACTGAAATGAAATGCACTTCTCTTCATCTTTTTTATATTAATTGGTGGTTTTGCCCAATGCTAGTCTGAGGTTAGCAATTGGTTTGTTATGTAATAATGAAATCAAATAACTTGCAAAACAATGCACATCTCAGTGGACTGTGGTGAGACAAGGATGACTGTTCCAATCCTCATTGCCTGCTAAAGTCTTTACCCCCAATAATAACTGATCCTGGATCACCAGATCAGCTTTATAAATCGCCCACATTACAGTCATCAACAAGGTCATACATAAAAAAGAGTACTTCTTGATGGCAACCTATTTGTATTTGGAAATATCACAACAATGTGTCAAAGCAGTTTCTTCTATCTGGAATCTGATGCAGTGAACAGGGGAATGAAGTCTGGGGACAAGTGAGTTGGAACAAAAAAAGTAAAAGCCATTCTTTGCATTGCAGACACAATAGAGCTGGTGCAATCAGATAAGAATATTCACTGTTAACATGTATACATATATATATATATATATATATATATATATATATATATGTGTGTGTGTGTGTGTCTATCATTATTTTGTTTAACATAGATGTTAATAATTGGGTGCACATTTGAGCATAATGCGGTATTGTACTGCAAAATTTAAAATTGCTAAGGGTATTGAAATGTCTAAATATACATTTATTAAACCTATATATTTTCATTAAAATGGTTTAGGTACAAAGACTAAGAAATAAATGTATACCGAGTTTTTATGGGTGTGTTTAAATTAAACCATAACAGTGTGAGCACTGAAAATGTTAATACAACCCTCAGGAACATAGTAAAGCAACATTAGTAGATGAAAGTCTTGACTTTCATAAGAAGTGCACAGAAGTCTTTTTAATACATACACACAATGTAGTGCTTTCATGTGCTTATAAAATGGCTCTAAATAGTTTATTAGAAAAGAAAAATGACACAAACTGTTACCACAAACATTTAATGTCTGGCAAAGTGACCCATTTCAGCCTAAAATTATCAGGTTTTTGGACATCGTATTTATGTTACTTAATCATAATCTCACTATGTCCAGAGAAATGCAGTGCTTGGCCACTACTGCAACTTAGATGTATGTCTTTTTCCTGTCAGTTGTTATCTAATTTGTTGCTCAAGATGTTGCCAAACACTGGATCTTGAATATGCAGCCTCATTGTATCCTTTTATTTTTTTCTGCTGATAATCTGAATATAATATTCTGTTCCATACCAAATTATCAAAAAGCATTAAATTACAAGGTTACATACTAAGGACTCTAATTTCAATAAAAATAAAAAAGGGATGCAGCTGGCCAAACCAGCATAAAGGCAGAATTACAATTTAATGCTGATTTAAAAAAAAATTCTAAACTAGTTCAAATGAAGCACCCAGCTGGGGAGAGGCAATGTGTGTGCTGCAAGGCTAGAAGAACGGCTTAATTCTGATAGAGGACTGGGATTGTTTGTTTTTTTTCTGTGAGCTATTAGCAGCAGGCAGTATTTAAGACTTCTGGAGCACCCAGCCTTAGGATCACACACAGTGGATGTCAAAGCTAAGCCTATAACTTTTGAACCTATTGTAGCATGCCTGGTATAGATTAGCAGCACCCCAGTGCCATATGCTTGGTTCAAATTCTGGTTAGACTTTCATTTACTGGTGAGGATATGCCATTGTACTGAAAAAAAAACTACCACACAGGAGAGAGCTAAATGAGAAACAAGGGTCCAGTGGGCATCATAAATAGAACTCAAGCTCAGCAATCCAGGTAGGGTAGTCTTCACAGTCTGTGTAAGCACTAACCCAGAGGTCAAAATATATCACATAGGACAGATGCCAAAGTAGATTCCTATTAGGGAGCAGTGACAGTTGAATTAGTTAAAATTATATGGACTTTTATATACAAAAAAATGATTATGCAAAATGTCTTTGTTAAAGAACACAAGCAAAACCAAAAAATAACAAAGCATATATGAATGTTATATTTTCATCTAATGAGTTATCCCAGAAAGAACTCAACATGATTATACTGAAATTATAAGTCCAGTTGAACCTGTTGTGTTGCAGTTTTGTTGATTGATATCTGACTGCAGTAAATATATTTTAATTGTACTGGAAATTCAAGAAATGTAATGTACTGCCATTTCATTTTCAGAATAAAGTTATTTAAGGATGTCTGCCTGGTTTATTGCCTTTTTTCCATGTAGCTGAATCATAACATCACTTACACATGTTAAAAGGACTGTTGCAAGTACTTTTTGAAACTGAAAACAGCTAGGAGGACCCATGAATGTTTTATAATGGTTATGTGCTTAAATATTTGCCCTCCAGGCTGTTTACCCTTTGTTATCCTGTTAGGATAATATGTACTACAATACCAGGCCTAGGCAACATGACAAAGCACCCAGCAGATGAGGAACATTGACTATGATGAGCGCCTACCATCCTGTTAGTGGATATTTTCTACATTTTCTATATTTCATTCAAAGATATAAATGTACAAGCTCATTAGCAGAACATGTACATGTTTTTTGCATCTAAATGTATTGGGGCCAGACTCATAAACTTGCATTATAGTTTGGTAAAACCTTTCGGCATCAATACACTATCTGTTTTATGGACACCATAAAATCTAGGAATGCTATCTGTTTAGGATGCATATTGACAGTAAATTCCAAACCCCACTTGTTCTCATTCAAATAATTAACACATTCTCTAAGTTCAACCACATCTGGCCACCATATTTGCCAGAAATCATTCCGGTACCTACGACACATATCCATTTCTCATAGAAAACAAATTAAGTTCTTCATCAGAATAAGCTTTTCCTCTAAGTACACCATAAATAGGTTGGCATAAACACAGAATCCTATTAATGAGCAGAAATTCACAAATTCACTGCAGTTGCTTAATGGGGGAATTAAGTATTTAGAAGTATTCTGGAGAGGGTTGGGATGTTTGGGAATATTGCTTGTGTAAAGCACAACTTTATGATGTTGGTTTTATTACCTTTTTATCAGTGTTGGTGGGGCACATTTTGACTAAAAATGTATTCTACTACCATTATGAAAGTTACTTACAAATATCAGAGACAGTGTTGGGGGCTTCTTTTGTCCAAATTTATGCTGACCTATTTATGGGTTACTTAGAGGAACAACTTATTTGTGATGAAAAACACAACTTATCTTCTATGAAAAATGGATATGTGCCATAGGTAACTGAATGACTTCTTGTTGATATGGTGGTCAGATGTGATTGAACTTAGAGAATGTGTTAATTATCTGAATGAGAATACAAGTGAAGTGGAATTTACTGTCAGTATGCACACTAGACAGATAGTATTCTTAGATTTTTTTTGGTGTTCAAAAATGTGAATGGTACAATAAGTACAAACCAATATAGAAAACCTTTTAGTAAAAATTCTTTATTGGACGCTAACAGCTGCCATTCAGGTCATGTGATGTATATTATTCCAAGATCCAATGAAAAGGGAAAAAGGCAAACCAAAGAAAACCAGTACCCCAGAAAAATGGTTAGCCAAGGAGTTGCCCCACTGACAATATTGTGCCATGATCAATATCCACCGAAAAAATAATCCAAGTATAGAAAATGAATTGCTACTGTGTTTGTGTCTCTTCCTGTTGTATTACTTTATTTTGCTTTTGCTGTTTGTTCTTAAAAGTGCTCAACTGCATTTATTCTGCTTCATTTACTACTGCTTGTTAGTAGCTGATTAAATTGTAATTGTTATTCTAAGCCTCTTTAGTTTTGGTTTAAGGACTTGAGCTTCAGGACAGTCATTGTACTCTAAGAAGGTTTGTGGTCTGCACTCTTGTGGGAGGAGAGCGTAGTCTCTGTCTTTCTAAGATGGGAATTGCTGGGTGAAGGCTTGTAGTATGTTTGTTCCAGTTTAAGCACTTGGGTTCCAAACCAGTTCTTTTACCTTAGGAAGTTTTGGGATTTTAACTCTTGTGTGGCAGGAGTGGATAGCCTACACACTTCTAAACTGGGAGTTGATGGTTGAAGGCTCATTGTATCTGATATTTTGAAAGTGTCTTAGTTCTGGTTTAAGCACTTGGGCTCCAAGCCAGTTATTTTACATTAGGGGAGTTGAGGTCTAGATTCTTGTGCCAGGAGACTGTGGTGTACACCATTTTAAGCTGGGAATCACTGGTAAAGGATTATTGTGTCTGTTACTCTAGGTGTCTTTATTTTGTTTTCAGCACTTGGATTCCAAACCAGTTATTTTACATTAGGAAGATTTGTGGTCTAAAGTCTTGTGGCAGGAGAGGATAGCTTACACCCTTCTAAGCTGGAAATTGCTGATTGAAGGTCTATTATGTCTGTTATTCTGAAGTGTCTTAGTTCTGGCTTAAGCACTTGGGATCCAAAACTAGTTGTTTTACATTGGGAGGGTTTGTGGTCTAGACTCTTTTGTGGCAGGAGAGTGTGGCCTACATCCTTCTAAGCAGGGAACTGCTAGTGAATTGCTACTTTCTTTAAACTGTTTTTGCTTTTGTGACTGATTTTATGCACTTTGAATTTGTAGTACTTCTGCATTTTATAGCATAGACCAGATTCAGACTTGCTGAATCTAGACTGGTAGCACTTGAGCATTAAAACCAGTCCTTCACTGAGATACTGAAAGATCTGAGGAATCTGTTGCTTCCAACTAACTATAAGTACATGTTTTTGCTCTTATTTTGCACTTTAATTTGTATTTACATTTTACTGTCTGTTTGAACTGTGTGAATTGTCTTTTGACACATTTTACTGTATACTGTACTAGTTCAGCTATAGCATAGTCCAGCTCCAGGTTTGCTGTTTCTGGGTCTATTTTGTTACTTCTGAGCATCAAATTCAAGCCATCTTTGTTGGTGAAGACCCTTCTGCATCCTTGTGGTAGGAAAGTGCTGTCTGGTCCCATTTAATCAGGGGTGATTGGACTAGAGCTCAGAGAGAGCATCCTTATTGGCTGGCTGGAGTTAAAAGGGTTATTTCTTGTTTTATTTAAAGTCTGCATTTGTGCTTGTTTGCGTATAGCGTACCATTGTGCACTGCTGCATAGTGGCGGTTATTGTATAGACATAATGTTTTGCTTGTTAAATTTTCCCTTAGCACTTTGCTTGTGGTCCTTCAGACATTTTTTGTGGCCCTGCTTTACTGTCAGGTGGAACACTAAGCCTAGCCTCAGAGGTACCAACACACCTCTCACCCACTAGCCATTCCTAAATGTAACCTCTTTTCCTGACCATATAAATTTACCTAACACTATGGACAGACAATTTCCCACAGTTTCTCTGGCTAGCTTAATCGACATGAGCATCCTAAGGCAGTGTAGCAACTGCCTCATGTTCACTGACAACCCTCTATTCCTAGTCCACACAAACTCAACTTGTGAGAGATGCAATTATATTAAGAACCTTGAATCCATGCTCTCTCACACACCAGTCAGTACATATGACAATGAGCGGGTTGTCACCATGTACACCTCACCTCACCTCCTACTCCACCCAAACTCATATTACACATACCTACATATGCGGAGGTCCTCATCAGAAACATACCTAAACACCAGAGACCTCCCAAACACAAACACAAGCACATTACACATAGTACCTCCTCTATAGAACACAATACACATAACAGCTCATGCACCAGCGTCTCACCTGTCAAGCGCGTAAGGCAAAACACAAAACCAAACATATTAGTCATAGGTGATTACATCGTAAGACACACTTATGTTCCTCTCACCAGGGTGGATAAGGAAAGGTTCATGGTCAGCTGTCTGTCAGGTGCTAGGATCCACCATATCACACATGCACTCAAGTCTGTCAACAACAGGTACTGTTATGACTCTGTCATAGTCCACATTGGTGTGAACAACTTGAGACGTTCTTCTCTGGACTATATGAAGAAAGACATGACTGAGCTCTCAGATTATGTGTCCCAGGCAGGTATGTCCCTAGCCTTAAGCAGCATTTTACCTTCACCTGGGATGATGCCTCACTACAAACAGAAAATGACTGACTTCAATAATTGGCTTAATTTCTGTTATCATTCTAAGGGGATCCAGTATCTATCAGCCTGAGATGACATGATCGACAGACCTTGATGCTTTGCCAGAAATAGTCTTCATCTGTCACCCTTGGGATTTCGGCTACTTGCTAAGGCTCTTGCCACCTCCATAGTGCCTTTTTTTAGGCATTGTCTCAAGGACAAAATTCCAGACATAAAAACTCCATCTAAAAACAACCTCAAGATTATACTGCTAAATGCTAGGAGTCTTAACATGAAACTGCACGCACTGGAAGCAGTCCTCACATTGGAAGATGCAGACATTTGTGCAGTCACAGAGACCTAGTTCAAGGCTGTGGAGAGCACCCCAGCCATACCTGATTACACCACATTCCACATGTTCAGACCACAAACTGAAGGCATGAAAACTAAAGGAGGCGGCGTCTCAATATTCATTAAAGGTAAATAAACCTCCAGATTGGTTAAACAGTATGAAGCCCTAGAGATACTTCAGGTGCAATTAACTGTTGGTAGCACACCTATTCAAGTCATTGCCAGGACACCCTCTCTGCCTATTTGGCTCTACTTTAGTTTATCAAGATACATCCGAACAATATGGTCTTGGGCAACTTAAACTACCCATCCAGTGATTGGGTAAATTACTCATGCTCAAACTCACTTGCCCAAAGATTCCTTGACTTCGTTAACTGCAATGCCCTGGACCAGCTGGTTGACACCACCACCACAAGGGGTACTAACATCCTGGATCTGGTGCTTACCAATATGGGGGACCACTGTAGTAACCTCCCTGTGAGGCCTTCCCTGGTGAGATCTGACCACAAATTAGTCTCATTCAGAGTAACTATCACACCTGTCCCCCCACTCCAGCAGCAATGAAACTAAAAAACGTCTCCAAAGCAGATTATAACCTCTTATGGGATGGTATAAATAGCTTCACTGCACACCCCCTTCAGATAACATTGGCAAATATGCAGACTTCTACACCAATGTTTTATACAAATACCTGTATAACTGCATTGACTTGGCCATACCTTATAGGATCAAAACAAGCTCCTCAAGCAAGAACAATCCTGCCTGGTGGACAAATGCCATTACCAGGCTTTACAATTTATTTATTTTATTTATTTATTTAACATTTGTTTACCAGGAAAGTCCGACTTGGAACAAAGCCAAGTTTCAGTGGAGGCCTGGGGAGAAATGCTCCAGATGCATGTCTTTGTAACGTGGGAGGAAACCAGAACACCCAGAGTAAACCCACATGAACACAGGGAGGACATGCAGACTCCGCAACAAGAGGAAGAAATTGCTGTCTAAGAGTAAGAGTGAGCAAGTCCTAGATTGGAAACACTATCTCCACAACTTATACAAGCAAATAAGACTTCTTGTGAAGTCCTCCAAAGCAAACTATGAATCCAAATTAGCTACCTCAACTAAGGACAACCATAAAGCGTTTTTTAGTTACACCCATAACCTAAAAAGAAAAGCCCAGATTTGTGCCAAACTGGTTGTTAATGTTACCCCATACACTGAGCCAGTGGACATACCTAACATGTTGACCGACAGGTACTGTGAAAACTTAACTCCCCTCTCCCTACCACATGTACCTCATGACATCCCTACCACTTGTCCCCTACCTTGTATCTCTAAAGAGCAGGTCATAAACGGTTTCTCTAAGGCCAAGAACACATCATCTATGGGACCTGATAACATCTCAGGCTGTGTCCTACATGGGCTCCAACAAGAATTAGCAACACCATCGGGGTAGAGGGAAGGAAACAAGCTGTCATGTGACAAAAACAACTCTCCCCCCTCCATACCAGTCTCCCTAGGAGTACCCCAAGGCCCCATCCTGGGCCACTTCTTTTTCCCTCTACACAAGTCAGCTCCCAAACAGTATTCCTAAAGCCTCAGTAGTGCAATATGCAGATGATATCACCATAATATGCGCAGCCAAATCAATTGACATCCTTCACTCCCTATCACAAGAATGCTTTTCCCTAGCAGAAACTTGGATTACAAACCAAAGGCTCATTCTGAACCCTAGTACAACAAAGCTAGTACTCTTTAGCTCCCAAAGAGCCACACCTCCCACTGATTCTTTTCTCATCTCCTCCTTTAACAAGACAACAATCACCCCCACAAATCATACCAAACTCTTAGGGGTTGAAATAGATAATCACCTTAGATTTGACCTACATATTTCTATAACCATAAAATAAGTAAATAAAAAAACTTGGCCTACTGTAATACAATAAAAAATTCCTCACTGACCACTCCAAAACTACAATAGCGAGGACTCACCTACTATCCACCCTACTTTATGCCTCCTCCATGCTTACAAATCTCCACAAATCTGACCTAAACAAACTTGATAGTTGTTATAATAAGATAGCCAAATTCGTTACAACCTCTCCTATCAGAACACATCACTGTGAATGCCTAAAAAAACGAAATTGGCTAGAACTACCACTGCTACTTCAACTCAATCAACTATCTCTAGCCCACAAAATAATACATAACTCTGATAACACCCCAGCCCTACAAAATCTTTTGCAACCCTATACAACCGGAAGGCCCTTGAGGTCTAGCACACAAAACCTCCTCAAAGTAACCAAATATAACAATGAAGCTGGTAAGTCTGTCTGCAGCCATTGTATAGCAAAAATCTGGAACTCCCTTCCTGCCCACATAACTGACAACAAATCCCCATCACAGTTCAAGAAACTTGTTAAAACTCACTTTTTGAATAATCACCTGTGCTCCTGTATCCCCCCTGGCTAATGTCTCATTAGAACACTTCATCTAACTTAAGTAACTCTGTTAAGCCAACCAATCTTAGTACTGTACCCACTTAGGACTGTTAATCTACTGCTCATCCCATCTCTCCAGGAGTTAGGGAAAACTACCCCAACAATGTTGTGCTTTCCATAAGCAACTAAAACCAGGAAAAGACATAGTGTAAATCAATTTGTTATCCTTCTCAACTAAAACCAGATGAAGACATATAGTAAATCAATTTGTTATCCTTTTCAACTATAGCGAGCATCACCTGCTCTCTCGGAGCCTTATTCTACGTCTCTCTGCTTTTACTCTGATAGTAAATCTATCACAGGAATACTAAACTTAGGGATATCTTCTAAAATTTTATATTATATTGTAGAGAATGAATGTATCCTATATGTTAGTTAATATGTATGTCTAAGTCTCTTCTATGGAAATTGTATGTCAAAAGTCTGTCCTTAAAACTATGTTTTGTAAAAAAATTTGTTCTCTTGGAGCTTTCCTCTCCGGGCCTCCACTGAAAATGCACTTGTAATCCAGTTGGACTCTCCCGGTCAACAAATGTAAAATAAAATAAAATAAATACAAAAGGATCTTACACAAACAAATGATTGGTGCCAAAATCATGGCCTTAAACTCAATGCAAAAAATGTATTAGCATCCCTTTTGGCAAGAGCAATTTTCCTGCTAACTACCACATCAATAGTAAACACAATAAAAATGCATAAATTACATTATAAGAAATTTGCAGACACAAAATGTCCAGATAATCTGTTAGAATAGCAACCATGTTCTTGTCTTCTAAGTACACATTCAGTAGTGAGAGACCTGGGCACACAGGTTGACAGCAATCTTACCTTTGATCATCATGTTTCCACAGTGTTAAGAAGGGCATTCTATATTGCTCATCTCATAAGTAAGGGCATTGCCTTCAGAAAAAAAGAAGTTATAACCTCCCTGTACTCTTCCCTCATCAGGGCAATAATTGAGTACAGTGCCCCTTTTGGTGTGTACCTTTCCATGCACCTGCAGCAATTGGAAAAACCACAAAGGTTCCTCACAAGGAAAATTCAAGGTCTTCAGCATCTGTCCTATGTGGATCATATGAAATCACTGTCACTTTATTCTGTTTCATACAGACTACTCAGAGGCAATCTGTGCCTTGCATATAAGGCAAACTCTGACCCTGCTTTATTGGAAATGCTGCATATCCATAAGTCAAATGGTACACAGGTTACTCCCTCTAAAGACTTTAACCTGGTATGTGACATTAATAAAACCTGCTGGAGGGACAGACTTGTCTCCCAGAGATTACCACACTTTTGGAACAGAGTCCCACTTCATATCAAATACAGCACCTCTTTGGCCCTCTTCAAACGCAATCTGGACGATTGGATGGGTAACTGTAAATTCACCCCAGGGGTTCCACCTGTGTCTCTCTCTCGGACAGGGACATAGGTGCTGATCATGGAAATAAGGGTAGAACTTGTCTAGGCTTGTAAGGTCCCTATGGCCATTAGCCTAGTAACTTCCTATGATCCTGTGATCCTAAGTAGCCAAGGAATAGCCACTGGTGCATCAACCTCACTCAAGCTCATAAAACAAGTGAAAAAAAATGAAAATCTTCTTAGCAATTTTACTACAAACAAAAAAGTTTAGAGCTTTCATCCTATATACAAAAGGACTTCATCAGAACTGAATTTCAGTGTACATATCAGTATTTATATGCCTTCAAGGGTAATTAGATAATATATGATGTCATTTAATTAATCAATTAACCAAATAAAACAGTTAAAATCATGTGTACATACAGGAAAACTAAAACCCAGTAAAACAGATGTTATACCATAATATTTTTAAAGTTTTGCTAATCTTAACTCAAGAACTGGTAATATAGAAATCATTTCACTTAAACTTGGAGTATGATTGCCTTCTAAAGACAGTTGCCAAAATAATTCTCTATACTCCAAGGTGTCCTCCCATTGACTGGCCCTAGGGTCCTTTTGAACTTGTTCTAATACATAAACAGGCCATTTCTACATATTCCCATGCATTTTGCTAAAGCATTTGTCTCCTTATTTTTAATAATATTGTGCAGGTGTTCATATATCCACCTTTTAGGGGTCATGTAACATATAACAGAGCCATAAAAATTAGTAGGATGGCTGACATCCCTTTGAGAAGGAGACCTTGTGGTTGTTATTCATTATGCAAACATTCTTAAAAGCATTGCATTTATATCTGTAAATACAATTTAATTATATAACAGCAAATATTTTATCACATGTAGGAATGAAGGGATTATCTGTCTGGCACAATGTTTTTGTCAAGCTTTTTGCGTGGAGAAAACAAACTGGATGCTCATCCAGAATCTCTGAATATCTCAGTGATATCAAACATAAGAAACACACCTTATAAGCATACTTTAGTACATGGTTTAGCACATAGGTTCATAGGTTCATAGGTAGGTACTAGGCTATCGGCCCTAGGGCCCATACAAGCCTAGCCAATAATGTACCCTGGCTTTCGCCACCCAAGAAAATTATTTTCCTGTGCCCCTGTCGAGCAGAGCCACAGAAGTGATCCCCGGGGTGAATTTCCCATTTCCCATCCAATCATCAAGATTTTTCTTGAAGAGTGCTAATGAGGAGCTCTGTTTGACATAGATAGGTAGTCTGTTCCAGAGTATGGGAAGTCACTGGGACAGGAATCTATCCCTCCAGCATGTTCTGTTTATTGTGGTGACAAGGTTAAGGTCCCTAGAGCGTGTAGCTCAGAGGGATTGGGATTTCTTTAAGTGGAGCATGTCCAACAGCTCTGGGTTTGAAATAGCTTTGTATGTTAGGCAGAGATCGTCCCTGAGTAGGCGATATGCGCTGGAGTAAAGCTGTAGGTTTTTGAGACGGTCTGCATAGGGCATATGTTTGAGGCCAGTAATCCTCTTTGTGAGGTATTTCTGTGGTCTTTCCAGTTGTTGTAGATGTCTTGTGAGGTACATAGCAAAAGGGACGTTGTACTCTACAATGGGTCTAATGAGTGATGAGTAGAGGGGAACAATGACCTCTTTTTTTCTGGATGAGAATCCTGGCGATGTGATTATCAAAGGAGAGACTACTGTCCACCTGTGTCCCAAGGTCTCTTATCACATTTTCGGCATTAAGTAGACTACCAGCTATGTGGTAGTTCATGGGTACAGAGTTTTTACCAAAGGGGATGACAATACACTTTTTGGCATTGAGCTTCAGGCCATGGCTTTGACACCAGGTATCTGTCTCATTGAGGCCCTTTTGTAGTTTGTCCACGTTGTTAGGAGTGTCGATTATGGCTCCTAGTTTGCAGTCATCTGCAAACTTTGTTAGCCAAAGACCTTCTGTGTTGGCCTGCACTTCAGAGAAGTAGATACCAAACAGGACAGGATAAAGGACTGAACCCTGTGGTACTCCACTTGTCACTGGTCAGATGTCGGATTTGGAATCCGCTACTTTCACAGTGTGGGTTCTGTCTGTGAGCCAGTTGGCAACCCATCTTGTGACATAGGGATTTATACCTAGTTTAGTGAGCCTATCTATAATTCCAGAGTGGGGGATGGTGTCGAAAGCCTTGGTGAGATCTAGATAAGCTGTGTGAACCATTTTACCCTGATCTATGGCTTTTGTGACTGCTTCAAAGAAGTCAATCAGGTTTAGGAGACATGATCTGCCTTTTACAAATCCAAACTGTGTAGGGTCCAGAGTTTGGAGATTACCAATGTCTTTGTTTATGAGTTCCATGATGATACGTTCCATGGCCTTGCAGACCAGGCTCGTCAGGCTAATGGGGCGGTAGTTCCCGGGGTCCATCATGGCTCCCCCTTTGTGGAGTGGGATAACTGTCATGGTGCGCCATTCAGAGGGTACAAAGCCTGAGGTGAGGCTATGATTGAACATGGTACTTAGGTAGGGTGCCAGTTCATTCTGTAGTTCATGTAGAACACAGCCTGGGATATTGTCAGGTCCCATGGATGTTGTGTTCTTGGCTTTGGAGAGTGTGTTTTTTACCTGTGCAGCTGTGATTATAGGAACTTTGCATTCTTCAGGTATAGAGATGGGCCCTCTAGGGGGTGAGAGGGGGGTAAAGTTAGCACTGAACCTATCTGCTAGGATGTTGGCAATATCAGTTGGTTCTGTATATTTAGTGCCATTATGCTGTAACTCAGAGCAGATCTGAGTGTTCCCATTTAGATTCTTGACATAGCTATAGAATGCTTTGTGGTTGTCTTTAGAGTCAGAGGCAATTTTGTTTTCGTAACTAGCTTTGGAGGATTCAAATACAGCACCTCTTTGGCCCTCTTCAAACGCAATCTGGACGATTGGATGGGTAACTGTAAATTCACCCCAGGGGTTCCACCTGTGTCTCTCTCTCGGACAGGGACATAGGTGCTGATCATGGAAATAAGGGTAGAACTTGTCTAGGCTTGTAAGGTCCCTATGGCCATTAGCCTAGTAACTTCCTATGATCCTGTGATCCTAAGTAGCCAAGGAATAGCCACTGGTGCATCAACCTCACTCAAGCTCATAAAACAAGTGAAAAAAAATGAAAATCTTCTTAGCAATTTTACTACAAACAAAAAAGTTTAGAGCTTTCATCCTATATACAAAAGGACTTCATCAGAACTGAATTTCAGTGTACATATCAGTATTTATATGCCTTCAAGGGTAATTAGATAATATATGATGTCATTTAATTAATCAATTAACCAAATAAAACAGTTAAAATAATGTGTACATACAGGAAAACTAAAACCCAGTAAAACAGATGTTATACCATAATATTTTTAAAGTTTTGCTAATCTTAACTCAAGAACTGGTAATATAGAAATCATTTCACTTAAACTTGGAGTATGATTGCCTTCTAAAGACAGTTGCCAAAATAATTCTCTATACTCCAAGGTGTCCTCCCATTGACTGGCCCTAGGGTCCTTTTGAACTTGTTCTAATACATAAACAGGCCATTTCTACATATTCCCATGCATTTTGCTAAAGCATTTGTCTCCTTATTTTTAATAATATTGTGCAGGTGTTCATATATCCACCTTTTAGGGGTCATGTAACATATAACAGAGCCATAAAAATTAGTAGGATGGCTGACATCCCTTTGAGAAGTAGACCTTGTGGTTGTTATTCATTATGCAAACATTCTTAAAAGCATTGCATTTATATCTGTAAATACAATTTAATTATATAACAGCAAATATTTTATCACATGTAGGAATGAAGGGATTATCTGTCTGGCACAATGTTTTTGTCAAGCTTTTTGCGTGGAGAAAACAAACTGGATGCTCATCCAGAATCTCTGAATATCTCAGTGATATCAAACATAAGAAACACACCTTATAAGCATACTTTAGTACATGGTTTAGCACATAGGTTCATAGGTTCATAGGTAGGTACTAGGCTATCGGCCCTAGGGCCCATACAAGCCTAGCCAAAAAATGTACCCTGGCTTTCGCCACCCAAGAAAATTATTTTCCTGTGCCCCTGTCGAGCAGAGCCACAGAAGTGATCCCCGGGGTGAATTTCCCATTTCCCATCCAATCATCAAGATTTTTCTTGAAGAGTGCTAATGAGGAGCTCTGTTTGACATAGATAGGTAGTCTGTTCCAGAGTATGGGAAGTCACTGGGACAGGAATCTATCCCTCCAGCATGTTCTGTTTATTGTGGTGACAAGGTTAAGGTCCCTAGAGCGTGTAGCTCAGAGGGATTGGGATTTCTTTAAGTGGAGCATGTCCAACAGCTCTGGGTTTGAAATAGCTTTGTATGTTAGGCAGAGATCGTCCCTGAGTAGGCGATATGCGCTGGAGTAAAGCTGTAGGTTTTTGAGACGGTCTGCATAGGGCATATGTTTGAGGCCAGTAATCCTCTTTGTGAGGTATTTCTGTGGTCTTTCCAGTTGTTGTAGATGTCTTGTGAGGTACATAGCAAAAGGGACGTTGTACTCTACAATGGGTCTAATGAGTGATGAGTAGAGGGGAACAATGACCTCTTTTTTTCTGGATGAGAATCCTGGCGATGTGATTATCAAAGGAGAGACTACTGTCCACCTGTGTCCCAAGGTCTCTTATCACATTTTCGGCATTAAGTAGACTACCAGCTATGTGGTAGTTCATGGGTACAGAGTTTTTACCAAAGGGGATGACAATACACTTTTTGGCATTGAGCTTCAGGCCATGGCTTTGACACCAGGTATCTGTCTCATTGAGGCCCTTTTGTAGTTTGTCCACATTGTTAGGAGTGTCGATTATGGCTCCTAGTTTGCAGTCATCTGCAAACTTTGTTAGCCAAAGACCTTCTGTGTTGGCCTGCACTTCAGAGAAGTAGATACCAAACAGGGCAGGATAAAGGACTGAACCCTGTGGTACTCCACTTGTCACTGGTCAGATGTCGGATTTGGAATCCGCTACTTTCACAGTGTGGGTTCTGTCTGTGAGCCAGTTGGCAACCCATCTTGTGACATAGGGATTTATACCTAGTTTAGTGAGCCTATCTATAATTCCAGAGTGGGGATGGTGTGAAAGCCTTGGTGAGATCTAGATAAGCTGTGTGAACCATTTTACCCTGATCTATGGCTTTTGTGACTGCTTCAAAGAAGTCAATCAGGTTTAGGAGACATGATCTGCCTTTTACAAATCCAAACTGTGTAGGGTCCAGAGTTTGGAGATTACCAATGTCTTTGTTTATGAGTTCCATGATGATACGTTCCATGGCCTTGCAGACCAGGCTCGTCAGGCTAATGGGGCGGTAGTTCCCGGGGTCTGTCATGGCTCCCCCTTTATGGAGTGGGATAACTGTCACGGTGCGCCATTCAGAGGGTACAAAGCCTGAGGTGAGGCTATGATTGAACATGGTACTTAGGTAGGGTGCCAGTTCATTCTGTAGTTCATGTAGAACACAGCCTGGGATATTGTCAGGTCCCATGGATGTTGTGTTCTTGGCTTTGGAGAGTGTGTTTTTTACCTGTGCAGCTGTGATTATAGGAACTTTGCATTCTTCAGGTATAGAGATGGGCCCTCTAGGGGTGAGAGGGTGGTAAAGTTAGCACTGAACCTATCTGCTAGGATGTTGGCAATATCAGTTGGTTCTGTATATTTAGTGCCATTATGCTGTAACTCAGAGCAGATCTGAGTGTTCCCATTTAGATTCTTGACATAGCTATAGAATGCTTTGTGGTTGTCTTTAGAGTCAGAGGCAATTTTGTTTTTGTAACTAGCTTTGGAGGATTTTATGAGGGATCTCAGCTTCTTACTGAGGTTGACCAGGGAGTTCCTCCAGTCATGGGATTTTACTCTTTTTGCAACAGTTTTTTCTTCTGTTGTAGAGTTTGTTTATGGCAGAGGTCCACCAGATTGGCTTCCTTTTTTAGAGGATAACATCTTGGTTCTATTAGGGATAGCATGATCCATACACTCGTGTAAGTGCTTATAAAGTGCATTTGTGTAGGATTTGGCAGTCATACCTCTATTGTCCGTCTGCATGGGTGTCATGAAGTTTGCCACTTCTGTCTTAAGAAGTGTGAAGTTGGCTTTGAAGAAGTTTTTACGATGGTTTCCCTAATTGGGGCTGGGGGTGGGATGTGGATGTCTAGGCTGATTAGCTTGTGGTCAGATCTGACCAACGAGGAATTGACCTCTGGTGTGGAACACCGGTTTCCCATGTTGGTAATGACCAGGTCTAGGATATTGCTGCCCCTGGTGGGGGTGTGAATAAGTTGATCCAAGGCATTGGAATTTATGAATTCTAGAAAACGTTGAGCAAAAGAGTTGGTACATGAGTAGTTTTCCCAGTTAATGGCGGGGTAGTTGAAATTGCCCATTATTAGGGTGTTGGGTTGTACCCTAATACTTTCCAGTGTATCAAGAAATGAGGAGTGTGACTCCTGGGGCATGGTGAGGGGTCTGTAGCAAGCTACAATTTGGATTGCAGTCTTGCCCAGAGTTAGTTGCACTTGGATAATCTCTGATGCATTATGCTGTGCAACTAGCCTGGAGGTGTGGATATCCTTAATGAATATGGACACGCCTCCACCTTTAGTGCTTCTTTCTGGGTTAGGTGGCCGAAAGGTGTGGTATGAATTGAAGCCTGGTAATGCAGGGGTGCTCTCTCGAGCTTTGAACCAGGTCTCTGTCACTGCACAGATGTCAATGTTCTCCATTTTAAGGAGTGCCTCAAGTGAGTGCATTTTGAGGTTTAGACTTCTAGCATTGAGTAGCATTACCCTCAGATTTTGCTTGCTTGTACCTGTTACGGTGGTGAATTTGTCATTTGAACCTTGCCTAAAAAAGGCACTATAGGGGTTGCAAGAGTCTTAGCCAGTATCCAGAATCCTAAGGGCGACAGGAGCAGGCCATCTCTGGCAAAGCATCGTGGACTGTCAATCATGTCGTCCCAGGCAGACAAATACTGGATCCCCTTAGAATGACACCAGAAGCTTAGCCAATTGTTGAAGTCAATCATTTTGTCCTTGTACTGTGATATCATTCTGGGTGATGGCAGGATGCTACTCAGGGTTAGGGTCATACCTGCCTGGGATACAAGATCGGAGAGCTCCTCCATGTCTCTTTTCATATAGTCCAGGGAGGTACGTCTCAGGTCATTCACACCAACATGGACAATGACAGTGTCATATTTGTACTTATTATGGAGTGACCTAAGTGTATGCGTTATATGGCGGATCCTGGCACCTGACAGGCAGCTGACAGTAACTTTCTCCTTGTTTAGTCTAGTGAGTGGAACATCAGTGTGCCTGACTACAGAACCACCTATGACTAGAGTGTTGCGTACGTTGTTATGCCTTATAGGCTGTGGTTGAGTGGCACACTGAGTTTGTGGGCTATGTGTCATTTGGGTTGTGTTGGGGGGTGGAGTTTGCTTGCATTTATGCTTTGGATGTCCCTGATGCTTGGGCAGGTTTTTATTGAGAGCCTCCGCGAATGTAGGTGTGTGTTTTGTGTTTCTATGTGTGTGTTTTGGTGGTGTAGGTTTTGAGGAACTATGTGATGAGTGTGGTGCGGTGCAAGTGTTTACCTTCTCCTCTTGACTGTCTAGTCCAGTCTTGGGTGAAAAGAGCTTTGCTTCCAGTTTGGCTATATAAGTGCATCTCTCACAGGTTATAGTGTTGGGTGGTAGGAGGAGAGGGTTGTCTGTGTACATGAGACAATTGCTGCATTGCCCCAAGATGCCCAGATTCATCAGGTAGTCAGGAGAAATCACTGGGAGCTGACCCTTAGACATGCCTGGATAAGTGCTTATTTATTAAGTACTAAAAACTGCATTCCACTAGACAAGTGAGGGAAGTTGAGTGCTGTAGTAATCTGCAGCTTATGTAGTGCTTACAATGAGTTCTGAACAAGTGCTGAGATCAAAGAAACAGAATTGAGTGCTGAAACTAGAAAACTGGCTAGTTATTAGAAAAAAACTAAGCTAGAAGGCTTCCCTCCAACACAACATTTTATGTTTCTGGGAATTAAGAAACAAAAAGATTAGAAGGAAGATCTATTACATTTACATTACATTTATTACCTATTACATCTGGAAAAAAATGTGGATTAATGGGCTTCCTTTTTAAACCAGGACTGAATAATTATTTTTACTTAATGTACTACTGTGTGCAGGTCATAACTTTTACAACCATTCCGGGGGTAGAAAAGATTAAGAATTTGTATTTAAATTTATATTCTGAGCAGAGTAATTTCTGTTTAGAAACTATAATTCTATATCTATGTGTATATTTTCTATCAAGGTTTGGATTTATAATATGTATGAAACTGCTTTTTGGAGCATTGCACTTTGCATATGATTTTGAGACAGAATGACTTGTGTCAATTCATTATAATGCCATTATGGCGTAGTTTACATATAAAGTCAACACATTAATGTTTGAAACAGGTTTTGCTGTTTTTATTAAATGATATAAATAAAACATGTACCAGATTTTCAAGTATGTTGATTTGAGCTTTGCGCTAAGCATTTTTGCTGTGTGTTCATGTTTGGAGGTCCTGCATATGTGTTGGTCTGGATCACTCACCATGCATTGTTGATGTGAATTAACACAGAAAGGGAGCCATTGGACAATTGGACAAGTGTTGAGAAGGACTGGAGTAACAAAAAAACTTGGGAATGAAGCACAACACAACACCGCAGAAGATGTTATAGAAAAAATAAAATCAGGAGCATTAAAGCTGAAATCTTTCTGTTGTTATTGCTTTCCGCATTATTAGTCAAAGCAAACCAAACATAGCAAGTATCACTAAGAGGGCACATGTGTGGGAGTGCTGTTGTTCTACCTGTCATTAACAACTATCACTAAGAGTGCACGTGTGTGAGAGCCCTGTTGTTCTACCCATTATTAACAAGTATTGCTAAAACAATTGGTCAAATAATACATGAAGTGCCTTCTGCTAGCATGGGAATTATTTGGAGAAACAGGGAGAGCCTTCTTTTCCCTAATCTATGTACAGTTTTGTTAAAGGCAGATCTTGTATGCTTAACTTCATTAATATGAGAGTGTAACCTCCGCCCTGCATGAAGGTTTGTCTGCCCATTCAACTTACTTCAATCTGGCTAAAGTGCATAACACTACATCACATAATGGAATCATACATAAACTCATGGATGTAAAGGTAAATGAAGCTGTCGTAACCTGGCTTCAAAACTGACTACATGGTCAGACACACCAGCAAAGAATCAAGGGACTCCTGTACACATCATCCTCTGTCACCAGTGGTGCTCCTCCAGCCTCTGTTCTGAGACCACTCCTTTTGGGCATCTTTTTCTTAGTCATCAAAACTGAATCCAGTGTCTAGCTCACTAAATGTTCAGATAAGTTTGCATTTGAGGGATTCTTCTTAACCCCACTGATTCCACTTCCCTTCAAATTGTACTGAACATTACCTACAAATGGTACATAACAATTACCTTAACTTCCTTCAATGTCCAAGAATGCAGCATTTTGTTACTTGTGAAAATGCCCCCAACAGCTTTATATGCTATTGGCGACCAGCAACTAAAACCTGATAAAACAGTAAAAGATCTTGGAGTCATTATAGTTGATGACCTTCTATGTGATATCCCTATAGTAGTTACTATTCACTAAGCATGATTGCCCACCTGATCTCCATGAGTCAAGAGCTATGCCAGAGAGGTGAATGTCTACCTGTATACAGCTGTTATATGACAAATTGTAGAATACCCCACACTGTTTTATAACTTACATACCCACCATATGGTGCAGTTAAAGAAGGCTAAAAGATTCTGCATAAATAATAATCAAATCAAAAAGCCTTAAGGACTGTCTTAAAGATTAAATTGACTCTCTCTTGCTCTCTTTTTGTATGCAATTGTTTTTTTCAGAAGGGAACTATGCCTGACATACAGACCATTAAAGGATCCCTTAGTATTTGAAACTCTCTGTTTTGAAAGACTGCCCTCCTAGTAATAATTAATATTGACTGTAATATGAAATGTGATAATGTAATATCTTAAAATCTTCCATGTCTGTGTAATAAAACTCCTTCTCTTAGTTTAACTCAGCACTTTCAATCTAGACCTTCAGGAAGGAAGTGAATGACTATATGGGCTCTCATAAGCTCCATTCTGGAATCCAGATAATGAAGCTCCTTAATGGCCAATAGGCCTTGGACTTGCTCAGTAGAACTTTGAACTTATGAGCTTAAGTCTATGACAGCTGTAAATTTTCTAAGGGCTTTCCTACATGAAGCCAAAATAACACAGTCTGTTGGCTTGTCTATCCATCTGTCTATATATCTATCTATCTATCTATGTATTTATCTATCTATCAACTGGGTAAGCACACTGGTCTATAGACCCTTTAAACATGGCTCAGTTGCCAAACTGCAGAAAATATAATTCTTTGCAATGGCTACATGGTTCAAATGGTGTTAACAGTATTAGAAGATTACAGAGCTTTAACACAGCAGATTACAAAGCTGTGGTATACAGTTAAAACATATAGGATGAACACAAAAGATTAGGAGCTGCAAAGGGTTTGATAGTTTGGGATACGCAAAGGAAATAATACCTTGTACAAGACTACAGAGTCATTAATGGTAGAACATAGTAAAGGATGAATAACAGTTCATAATACCTCATTTAGCATATGAATGAGAGTATTATAATTGTAACCCATTATCTCTAACATGGTGACTATCATAATTATTTTGTTAAGTGGTGTAGAAGTGTAGTATGGACTATAACATAATTCTGTCCACACCTACAATTTAAGGGTAGCAGGTGTGAGGGCTGCCAGCCCAGCTAGCTGGAATTTTGCAAATAATTCTATGTTATTTATGAATAATAATATGGTTTGTATGCTTGTCTTACAAATGTAAGAAAACTGTATGTTATGTACCGAGCTTCAAGTATGTAACCACAGTGTACCCTACGGGAAAAGAACAGAAATATATATACCTGTGCAAATGTATGTTTTAATGGTAGAAGTTGGAACATACTGAGCTACATCTTCCCTCTTAAAGAATTGTCTCCTATGAAATGACATTAGAATAAGACATGCAATAATATATAGACATCAGAAATAAACACAGTGTTCATGTCAAAGTTGCTGTGTATCGATAACATGGTCTGAAAATACGACCTGATCTTGAAACATAGTATTCAGAATTGTGTTTAGCAACAGGGACAGTCTTTGGTGAACAACTAGTAGCAGGAACTTCGAGATTCATCTCAAGAACAGAGATATTCACTGGAATATCTTCAGGAATTGGAATGCTGGACAACTCACTCTGAGATAAAGAGTCTTTCTCACAGGCTAGGTGCTGTGGTACAGGCTTGAACACTGCCATTAAATGTTTCCAATTCTGCCTAAACACTGCTCCTTGGGATTCCACAATGTATGATCTCAGCTCTGGGTAAATACTCTTCATCACTCCAATCTGATCATAACCTTTTGCATGTTTGCGTTCTCACTGTCTCTTTGCTGGACTTGTCATAATAAGACTTCTTGGCTAGGTGTTTCTTTAACAGATGGGCTTTCACAAATCTGTTATTCTTAGCACTTGGAACTAATAAACTACTGCTGATTGGTAATGTAGTTCTGGTTTGTCTCAACAGAATACTCTAGGCAGGTGAATCAAGATGTTTATCAAGAGGAACATTTCTAAGATTCAAGAGATTTAGGAAAACATCACTATTGTCTCATTTTAACTTCTCTAGAAACTGTTTCACACTTTGATCTGCATGCTCTGTCAAACCATTTGACTGCAGATACTCAGGGCTACCTGTGACATGAGTAAAGTCCCATTCTTCAGCAAATCTTTTGGATTGCTGGCTAGTAAACTGCGCGCCACTGCCAGAAATAACTTTGTGTGGACTACCATGATCTGCAAAATGATGCTTCATCTTAGTAATGACAGTACTGGATGCTAGGTTGGGAAGTAGGTCAATCTCGAACCCATTGGAGTAAGAGTCTACTAACACCAAGTAATGTTGACCATTCCACTCGAAGATAGCTGTGGCTGCTGTCGACCAAGGTAGTTCAGGAATCTGGTGGTCAATCTCAAACCAATTGGAATAAGAGTCTACTAACACCAAGTAATGTTGACCATTCCACTCAAAGATGTTGGTGGCTACTGTCGACCAAGGTAGTTCAGGAATCTGGTGTAGCCGAAGTGGTTCCTTCTGTTCATGTGGCTTAGTACTATTACATATAGAACACGATGAAAGTACTCTTTCAATGTCTTGTGACGTAGAAGGCCAGAACATTAGTCCTCTCACCCTCCTTTTTATAGAATCAGTTCCTGAGTGGCCATGATGCAAGATAGCAATATACTCTTGTTGCAAGGACTTTGGAAAAATGCTTTAGGACCTTTCATGACAATACCATCATCAGACAAAATCTTATCTCTGTAAGGAAAATAAGGTTGCACTTCTTGAGGTAAACTAGATTGCTTTGACAGCCATCCTCGACTGATAAAGTGGTTGAGCTTCAATATAACAGGATCTGAGGCTGTATGATTTCTAAGCTCATCTAGACTTGTGGAAGAAAACTTTCTCATTTCCATGACTTCAAAATCAAGTTTCTCATTCTCATGCTGTTCAATGATATTTCTGGGTGATCTGCTTAATGTATCGGTTTGCCTTTTGTGTAAACACGAATTAAGTTGTACTTCTGCAATCTCGGCATCATATGTTGCAGTCTGGCTGGAGATGAATGCATAGGCTTCCTCAAAATAATAATTAGAGGTTGGTGATCTGTTTCTATCTGAATAGGTCTACCATAAATGGGTTAGAGATCTGGATGCATAGGCAACAGGCTGACCCTCTTGAAGAATGACTGCACCACGACTAAATTTCAAAGCATCATAGGAAAGAGTAACTTGTTTGTGAAAATCATAGTATCTGAGAATTGGTGGACTGGCAATTCTCTGTTTTAGGATATCAAATGCTCTCTGGTGCTGTTCTAACCATGACAGGGATACATCTTTATGTGTCAGCTCTCTAAGCAGAGCTGCTAGCTGGCTTAAGTCTGGAATAAACTTGCCTAGATAGTTAACCATGCCAAGAAAACATTGAAGGGCTTGAACATTGTCTGGAGCTGGCATCTCAAGAATAGCCATTTGCTTGGAAGGGTCTGGTCGTAAGCCTGAAATGGTAAACAAATGACCAACATAAGTGACTTCTAGTAACCTGGACTTGCACTTCTTAGGATTCAGCTTAAGATTCACTTGACAAGCTCTTTCCAGAACTTTCTAGAGGTTTCTGTCATGCTCAGCTTCACCACTACCTCCTACTAGAATATCATCTACTATAATAGCACAGGGATACCCAGAAAAAAATTGCTCCATTGCATGTTGAAAGACTTCACTGGTAGAATTTATCCCAAATGCCATTCTCAAAAATCTGTACCTGCCAAACAGAGTACTGAAAGTAGTGAGCAATGAGGATTTTTGTCAAGCTGAATTTGCCAAAAGTTGCCAAAATGACCTTGTTGCATCTAAGACAGAAAAAACATGGCATTTGGCATCTAAGCTGTGACTTCTTCGACTGTATTCATTGGATGATGAGATCTTTTTAGTGCTTTGTTCAAATCTCGTGGATCAATACATATTCTGATATCATCTGAGCTTTTCTTATGAGCCACCACCATGGAAGATGCACATTCAGTTGGTTCATCAACTGGACAATTTACACCTTGCTGCACCATTTTGTCTAGCTTGACTTCAACTCTGTTCTGGATAGCTACTGGAACTCTCCGGACTGGTCTGACAACTGGGCTGACATATGGGTCTAACTTCATGGAGTACGCAACTGTAAATAGAACTGTGGTCTTTTAAGCTAACATGATGGACTTCCTTATTAAATGAAAGCACTCCCATTTTTAATCTCTGAGCCCTAATAATGACTGGATGTGCCTTTTGACCACATAAATAAGTCGTGTTTTCTCTCAGCAGAATAACATGGAAGTACTACTGAGCCCTCAGTTTGAATCTCTTCACCACCATAAGCAGCAAGTTTTGCATACTTTGCCAAATGTTTCACCAGCACATACTCTAGCAATTGTTTCTACAGACATAACATCACACTTTGAACCTGTGTCAGCTTTGATCTCTATGGGTTTCCCATTTATCTGAAGAGTACAGAATACTTAATTCTTTGCCCATAAATCTACTGCACTGACTGTTTCATGAAGCACTGACACACCAACAACATAAAGAGTAGGGTTGCAGCTCTCTAATTGATCAACTCACTTCTTTCAGTGTTCCCTCTTAGTAAAAGAATGTGTGCCCTTTGATTTACAAAACCTGTTGAAATGATTCCATTTATTGCATTTGTGACATTGCTGACCAAAAGCTAAACATTTTTCCCTTTTAGGCTCATGACGTCCTCCACAGTTATGATAGTTGGCTATAAAACTGGGTATAGGCACATGCTTTGAGTTTGCTGACTCACTCTTATGCTTCACTGAGACTGTGCAGTTTCCAGAGTACATCTTGGAACTTGATAGAAAGCTACTATGGGGTGGTTTCTTTGTGAGCATTGTAGGGTTTACAGTTGCAGCCATGTGCTTGGGCCTGTTTCTGTTAACCACATGCTGCATACTATCAACATGGGCTTTAGAAGTTACTGGAAACATGCATCTCTCATTTGTAAGCATATTTGTGTGCTTTTCTGTAAGCTCATATATGTAATGAATCTCAATGCCCTTATTCAAAGTTAAATCACTGTCACGGAGCAAAATCTTTCCTCACGGCATTGTCTGTAATACCACACACAAGTCTGTCTTTTATCAACTCATCCCTTAAATCAACAAATCTGCACGTTTTAGCCTTGTTTCTCAAGTCTGTTATATATGCTGCAAAAGTTTCACTAGGCGTTTGATCCCTTGTGTAAAATAAATGTCTTTCCATTGTAACATTCATTTTGGGGTTACGCATTTCTCTAAATTTACGTTTTAAGCACTCAGGGTCCTCCCTTGACTCAGCTGGTACAACTATATGATGGTTTTCCTCCTCTCCTGCAAAGACAGCAGATGCATACACAAATGAACGCTCCCTTTCTATGGCTCTGACCCAGCTAAATTAAGCAGAATAAATGCCTTCATATGGTCATCTTTATCAGAAAATGCAGCCTGTATGAAAATATTGTACTCTTTCTCGAACACTCTCCTGTTTTCTGCAATATTATTATCAAACACAAGTGGAGTTGGTTTGCAAAATCCATCTGCCATGCCAATAAATTATGTATTTGGCATACACTGAAATATGGCCCTTGTAATTATATACAAACATGCACACAGCCAGCACTTCAAATAACATTCAAATGTACAATAAACTCTTCAAAATATTGCACTTTGCGAAATATGCTCTGTAATGGCTGTACTCTGCGAAATACTGTACTGTAATACTACAGAAACACATACCTCTCAACCGTATCGAATTCTTCGGTAAATACCAGTTTTAAGGGCAAAATATTGTGGTGCCACAAATTCCTGAGTGGCCCCTTTAATTTCTGAATTTCCCGGGGTTTATTTGAAGTTTTTTTTTTTTTTTGACTGTTCCTGATGTCATCACATGCAGGACATGCATGATGATGTCAGCATGAGGCAGACAGACAACCTGACAGAATTTGCCATTACTACTTAGTTTATCTTTACTGGGCCATGGGTTTTATTTGCGCACAGCACTTCTTTCTATCCCTGGCTCAGGTAAGGCAAAAAAAAATGTTAATATTTAAGACCAGTCTTTTTCACACTATGTGTGATTTAGAATGGTTATCTAAATAGGACCGGTCTTTTTCTCACTGTGTGTGACTTAACGGTTAGGAATATGCTAGCAGCCAGTGAGATTTATTATGCTGTTACTTAATGGTCTTTTTATGTGTGCACTGCATTGAATACCAGAGATTATTGCATTAAAGTGTGTGTGGCACAAGAGAGATTATTTTGGGACCAGTCTCTTCATGACAGCATTTGTACTGCACTTTTCTTTATGTATGGGCTTTGCATTTGTACTGCACTTTCCTTATTGCATTGAAGTGTGTGGGACCAGTCTTATGTACGGGCTCAAGACTGCTATGCTGCTATTATGTTTATGGGCTCTGCAAGTGCAGTGTACTGCTATTATTTTGAATAATTAGCACTGCTAGTTGTTAAGGGCTCAATTTGAAGATGTACGTAATGGTTAACTTAATTCTTAGGACCATTCTTTTTCTCGCTGTATGTGATTGATTTATTATGCTGCTGCTTTTACTTAACGGTTAACTAAGTAGGACCGGTCTTTTTCTCACTGTGTGTGACTTAATGGTTAGGAATATGATGCTGGCCAGTGAGATTTATTATGTTGTTACTTATGTACATGCTGCATTGAATACAAGAGATTGTGGCATTGCGCAAGAGAGATTATTTTGGGACCAGTCTCTTTAAGACAGCATTTGTACTGCCCTTTCCTTTGTGTATGGGCTTGTTACTTAACGGCTGCATTTGTACTGCACTTTCCTTATTGCATTTAAGTGTGTGGCACTTTGTGGGACCAGGCTTAAGTATGGGCTGTGCAAGTGTACTGCTATTATTTATCATTATTTTGAACATTTAGCACTGTTAGTTATTAAGGGCTCAGTCTGAATGGTGTGTGTAAAATGGCCCAGTTAGGTATAACTGGTAGTTAGGGTTACTAAGACTCAAACCCAGTACCTTAAGTACAAAGAGCAAGAGCCTAAATTCTCTACCCATACCACTACTCATGATTCAAAGAGTTTCTCAACTGTCCACAAGTTTCACAGAATGTTTGACTTATACTTTTGGTCTGTTCCTCTTAAAATTTGTGGTTTTCTGGTAAATCATTGAAAACTGAATTCACTAAATGATAACCATTTAAGTTTCAGTCTTCCTATCTTTTAGGAAACTTGTGGTAACACAAAACATTTTATTCTAGCAACTTTCTAAGATAATACAAGCAATGTTTAAAATGTGTCCCTGGTTTTAGGCCTTTGCCCCCCCCCCAATACATTTTGGCTTTTTCCATATTTCTTGTGCTCCTTAGTTCTTCAGGGGGAGAGAAGTTTAGTGCTGCTTATGCCAAGACTATTTGTGTTGTTAGTAGCACAACAGGTAGTAGACTTGCTTTTGATGCAAAAGGCTGTGGGTGTACTCCCACAGTATGTAGATGGATTACTGATACTGTACTGTGTTGTACCTTTAAAGGAGGTGGATGCTGCAGTCCTGAGAATGTCCTCTTTGGTGGAGATACCTAGTAACTATGAACCTGTTATCAGTTTGCCATCCATTCCCTATTGCAATATCACTAGTTTATCCTTTTTAATGTAACATAGGCAATTTATTCTTAAAGGGCAACAGTCACTTTATTTGTAGATGAAACAATGAAAAATAAAGTTGTTTGCTAGCAGCAACCTCTTCATTAGTTGCAGATCTCTTTAATGAAGAATTATTTAGATGACTTTTGCATTTTCTTTGAATGTGGGTTTCAGTGCTGTTTCAATGAATGTGAGTTTCAAGGGCAGAGACATTTTAATGCTAAGTCTATTTTCATTGTGAGACTGTATTGCTTTGTTTAGCAGATGTCTATCAGTGTCTGTGCTATAAAATGTAAAATAAGAGTTTTAAATGAAATCCAGATAATCATTGTAGAAGTAAACCAGTATGCACATTACAGTGTTTATGGTAAATGGGGTGAAATAGCCAAGTAATGGGACATTGGAATGGCTGCAGGGGTGGGCTGTGTATGAGAGCCCCATTCACCCATGATTTTGTGAGGGGGTGTGGCAAACTCAAAGCCCCGGGTGGCACAAACTCTAGCTATGCCACTGATCAGTAGCCCATGGAGAATGACTTTTGGAGGTCCTAGCAAACTATAATATTTTGCTAAGATTATAATATTACCTACCATTAAATGCCCTACTTTTACCACAAAACCCACATACTGCAAGTCACCCAAAACAAAATCCTAAGGTTCATCATTTTCTTTCTTTCCAGTGAACATCATTGCTACATATAACAAAAAAATGGTTACCATTTATTACAGGGTCTGGGGCCATATTTAGTTGTCCGTTCTTCAGTTTGCATTTGAAAGTTGGTATCCCACAATTCCATTGGAGTGGGCAGGGTTACATAATTATTCATGCAAATTTTATATTAATCAGCATACATATTTGTACATATTTCTCATGGGCCTTTGTCCATATTTTTGATGTTTCCAGGTTGAGAGGTATGCACAAACATGCAAACACTTCATACACTTCAGACAACTTGAATAGCTTTGATTAATGTGAAAAAATAGTGCTTAGCAAAAAAAATGCTATGATTTCTCTTATTTTATTATTTTTATGCAATTCAGACCTTATTTCAAACATTTTATTTTTATTTATTTATTTATTTATTTTTACATTTGTTCACTGGGATAGTCCGACTGGGCCCATGGCCCATTTTCAGTAGCATCCCAAGAGGAAAAGCCCCAAGAATACAAAAGAATTTCATAACAGATTAAAAATAGTAATAGAACAGCAGATATTTCAATATACAGATTAAACAGGAATTCAAAAAAATTAAAGATTAAGCATTATAATAGGAATAAAACAAGCTGACGCAGTTTCAATCTATACAGTTGTCTAGAGTGATACCAATTTTGGCAAATGCAAGCCATGCATTTTATAAATGCAAATTTTATTTTATTAATGCAAGCTATATATTTTCCATAGCAATTTTGAATATTTCTGTTAATATATTGTAATATCAGTCAATTCTGTTACTTAGAAATTTGTATGGAGCATTCAATATGTCTCGTTTCATATTTTGCAAATAAGAAATAGCTTGAGCAAGTTTTAATACCTGAAATTTGTTTCTGACCTGTTTTGTGAGTAATACGTCCAGTAGGGATATTTCACTCCTTTATATTCCTCCAGTGTTAACTGAGTGCCTTTTGGTCTTGAACTGAAGAATCTGGCTTCCCTTCTGGCCTTATGTCCATTTTTTTAGCCATGCCTTTTCTGACACCATGTCTTTTTAGACGTGCCACTTCTGACACCATGTCGGTCATCTTTCTCTACTATAGATGACAAACAGGTGGGGTAGTTTGCTTATATACTTTATTACATATAAACACATCAGGATGGATAGCAGCTTTACAAAATATAAACTTATTAATAGACAGACTATACAGCTATACATGCTTACATTTCAATAGCTTACTACAAAATGGCAGTCAGGAATGCATGTGCTCAGTGTTTATACACTTGTGCAAGCTCCTAGGAGGCTTCTTAGAGCTGTACACACACACACTGCTCTATAAAGACCTAAACCAACACTGTAGGTTTTTAAGCATGTACTCATGAGTGTTCAGGAAGCCTGGCTTTCCTTCTAGACATGTGCATGCTGGATGAATACATAAAAGAAAGCCAGTTATACTGTGCTAATGGTGGGAAAGTTTTATTAGAGTTGGAGGGGGTTCACTACAAAACAAGGACAATTTGAAGCAGTCTGTACTTTGGCAGCCACTATCATTTAGGCCTTCTACAGAAAATTATTCAAACTTGTCCCTGTGCTAAATACAAGTATCAACTCAAAGACCACTTCCAGAGCAGTCTTCAAGTACATATTATAAAAGGCACTAACAGAAACAACAGTGCACATCCAAAGCAAATCTAATTGAAACTATGTTAACTCTAATCCTCCTTCCTCCATCTGTGAACTCTAAGCACCCACCAAACAGTAACAAACACACACTGCACCACAAAACAGTAACACACACACTGCACCGACAAATAGTACCATACACACTGCACTGCCAAACACTAGGACACACACTGCACCACCAAACAGTAACACATACACTGCACTGCCCAACGGTAACATACACACTGCAACACCAAACAGTAACACAAACACTGCACCACCAGAGTAACATACCCACTGCACCGACAAATAGTAGCATATACACTGCATTGTCAAACAATAACACACACACTGCACCACCAAACAGTAACACACACACTGCACTGCCAAACAGTAACATACACACTGCACCGCCAAACAGTAGCACACCCACCCTGCACCACCAAACAGTAGCACACACAGTGCACCACCAAACAGTAACATACACACTGCACCACCAAATAGTAACATACACACTGTACTGCCAAACAGTAACACACACTCTGCATCATCAAACACTAACATAAACACTGCACCGTCAAACAGTAACATACACACTGCACCACCACATAGTAGCATACACACTGCACTGCCAAACAATAACACACACACACTGCACCACCAAACAGTAACACACACTGCACTGCCAAACAGTAACATGCACACTGCACCGCCAAACAGTAGCACACCCACCCTGCACCACCAAACAGGAACACACACAGTGCACCATCAAACAGTAACAAACACACTGTACCACCAAATAGTAACATACGCACTCCACTGCCAAACAGTAACACACACAGTGCACCACCAAACAGTAACACACACATTGCACCGCCAAACATTAACATACGCACTTCACTGCCAAACAGTAACACACACACACTGCAACAACAAACAGTAACACACACACACACACACACACACACACACACACACACACACACACACACACACACACACACACACACTGCACCACCAAATGGTAACACATACACACACTGCACCACCAAACAGTAACACACACACTGCACCACCAAACAGTTTCATAGACACTCGATAATGAGAACAGAGGAAGCATTTTATGGTTGAACATGAGTATGCCCTCCCTCACAGTGCTCCTTTTCCCCTCCAGTAATTTTAATTTAGAACACTGACACACACATGAACTGGTGAATGTCCATAGATAGAAAAAAAATCAATGACATGTGCTGTACAGTTTGTACACTGTAGCAGAAAAAGAAACCACAGATGCTTCAAGCCAGCAACCTAGCTTAATCAATGCACTAATAAAGAATATACATCATGGTTAGTGTTTTATTTCTATGCAGCTTATCAACAGTTATTTTCCTTACCACCACACGACAGTATGGTCTAGCCAAACCTTACATGGTGATAGTGGCAAATACAAGACTTCATTAGTCTGTAACCACTAGAACATAATTGTGCTTGGAAGGTATAAACGTTAAGACTAATACACATATTTTCAACTTAAACTAAAATATATAAACATCATAAGCTATCAAATATGAAGAAAATAACTGCTCAACATTGCACAGCTACACCAAATTACTTCAGTCCAGCAGAAAGCCAAAAGTTCTTCAAAAAACAGCAGCATATTCTCAGGCCTTTTGTGAATATAGGACCAGCGTCAGTATGACCATGTGCTGGTAATAACTGGTTAGAAAAGTTACCAATGTCTGTAAACGTTCTGTAAATGGAATAACTCCTAATGGATATAGTCATATGATCTGTGCTTCCTACTCTCAGCTTATTTCATTCAAACTGAAATAATTTGAAGCAGCCTACAATAAATTATTCCTTTTCCAACAGTAACACTGCAGTACAACATAAGGGGAATGTTACAGTTTTGAATATGCTGTCCTTCAAATGAGAAACTAAACTGAGGCCATATCTGCCTGAGTTTTTGGTAATTCAGGTGGATGTAAAAGATCCTACGGCACTTGTGGAAAACAGTAAGGGAAGTTCTCCACTGTTCTGACTAAGTTTTCCCTAGTCAGTATTACTACCATCCCAGGTCTCCTTTGAATATAGGTTGTTGGCTTATTGGGACTAATCAACTAAGTGCAAATAAATAAATGAATAAATAAAATATTGTAAATAAGCAGCAGGACACAGTTGTATGATTCTGTCAATGTAATGTGACCATACCTGTCAACATCTTAGCACAAGAAATCTGGACACAGCCAAAAATAATGGGGAGACATAGGCCCAAAATCCAGGACTAATTTTAATTATTGTACTTATAAATTTAAAAACTGCTATAATAAAAGATTTTGCATTAGCACATACTTTATGAAGGATATGCGGTCTGAAACTCAAATGTCTGCCTTTATTTAGTGTCTTCAATCCTCAATGATTTGACAGAAAGCCAGAGATTTTGTAAGCAGCACACCAAACAATATAAGGCACAAATCTGGACATTCTGCAAAAATCTGTAAAACTGAGAGGTATGAATGTGACAGAACCGTAAGTAAATATTATTTAAACCAAGGAGAGTAAGGCATGTGTAGAGTACTGAAGCTGGAATTGTTCAGGTTCTGTGAAGTTGCTACAGTGCTAAGATGAGGTAAACTGTGGCCTAGGAAAAGATGTCATCACTGTATTGGCCCATAGGTGGAGAGAGAGAGAGATTATCTGAAAAAGAGTACTGATACGCTGCACAGAATGCACAGAAACACTTCAGCCATGGAAGTTGTACTGGGCAGACACTAAGAGAGACTCTGATTTAAGTCAGTTTCTACCATGCAAATTCAGAGAGAGAGAGAGAGAGAAAGAGAGAGAGAGACAGATGGAGCAGGTCTAGGTTGTTTTCAGGCAGCAGAATAAAACAGATAAATGAGAGGCAGAATATATGTGCTGGTCTACATAGCAAACCTGATAACCTACAAAACCAGTCCTATGCAAGCAAAATGTGGTTAAGTGGGCTGACAGAGCTTTGGCTGAGTTGGACCCATTTGGGTTTAAGGTTACTGCAGCACAAAACTGGGGTGATTTCCTTTGCTGTTCGATAGTTAAAAAAAGCTCCCAGACTTAGTAGAAATGTTAGTGCATGGGTCACAAATTTGGAATGTTACTGAAGACATTTGATAACCACATGCCTAAATTGTTTAGAAAATGATTGAACTTTAAGGAAACAGAGATCAAAGACATTTTGTTTTGACAAGGGATATGAAGAAAGGGAGTGGCCCTGGATTATTTAGCTATTTTTTTCTATGCACACAGAGTTTTTGCCTGTAATCAGACAAGACTGAGGAAAGATATAGGGACTCCAGCTGTGCTTCTCTACTCTGTTATTCCCTGCAAAAGAAAGCAAAATGTTTTTGCTCTCCTCACCAACTGAAGCAGAGTTTTTAAAATAGATGAGTGAAAGAATGGACCCGAAATCACTTTACTTAACTGGGGCCAGCCAAGGAGAAGTAAATCACCACAAAACCAGCATATTAGGAACTTTGTAATAATGCACCCACTAACTGGGGCCAGCCAAAGAGAAGTAAATCACCACAAAACCAGCATATTAGGAACTTTGTAATAATGTACCCACTAACTGGGGCCAGCCAAAGAGAAGTAAATCACCACAAAACCAGCATATTAGGAACTTTGTAATAATGTAACCACTAACTGGGGCCAGCTAAAGAGAAGCAAATCACCACAAAACCAGCATATTAGGAACTTTGTAATAATGTACCCACTAACTGGGGCCAGCTAAAGAGAAGCAAATCACCACAAAACCAGCATATTAGGAACTTTGTAATAATGTACCCACTAACTGAGGCCAGCCAAAGAGAAGTAAATCACCACAAAACCAGCATATTAGGAACTTTGTAATAATGTGTCCACACAGGGCTTGTGTAAAAAAATCACAGGTGCAGGTAGTTATGTCATCTTAGATATCTAAGCCACCAGGGCATATGTCAGTAAAACTGTTCTAGAAGAGGGACAGACCTGCAAGTAGTGGTCTAGCCCACAGTTAAGCTAGCCAATAGGTGTTAGTATAGTCATCAGTGATGAAGGATAAAAAGAAAAAGGGCCCAGGACATTCTATATCAATGGCTCCAATCATGGAGGCTAGTGTAAGTCATCAGAGGGATCCTGTCATCCAAGTATTCAGTGACTCTGAAACAATTTTCAGGATAGAAGAGTCAAGAGTCACTGAAACAGGGACTAAAGTGATGGAAGCTAATGTTGCATCACGACTCATATATTAAACCCAATTTTTGCAAGAAAGTATGCTTTGTTATTACTTTGTTCCAATGATAAATTATTCTCTGCTGCACTTTTAATGTAACTGAGATGTGGGTCATTTCAATATTAGATATGCCAGTTCTTAGTCTTTGGAGACCTCTTTATTTGTGTGGGTTGGGTTAGCTTATGTGCTGGATTATGCAGGACCTTTTTTGAGTCATTTTCCCACTCTGCTTAACTTTTGTCTAAGACTAAAGGAGTCAAAGATGTAACTGTGAAACCTAGAAGATATAATGGGGAGAGCTTTTTTTAGTTAACTATGTATATGTCAGTTGATTAGAGTTATGAAACATATTAATTTCAATATCTGAGGATAGGCATCCTTTTTAAGCAGCTTATGTCATTCAGGTCTGTAGGCAGAATAAAATAAAATACAACATTAATTTAGGTACCGGTCTGAAAATTAGTGAAACAATACGCTGTGCAAAGGATATGTTAGAGAAGCCTGTCATTCTTGACTTGAATCATTGAAAATGGAGGCTCCATCTTAATAAGCCGGGGTACTTGTGGCCTATTAAGCTAATCAGCTATGATAGGGAAGTGATAGTGGTTGCAGCAATAATTAATAAAAGTAATTGTTACACTAATGTTCTATAAGGATGAATTGAATATGCAATGGGGCTACTGCAACATCCTAGGAAAATCCCTAGACTCAGTATAATTAATGCACGTGTGTGTGTGGAGGGGGGGGTCTGCACAGAGGATTTCATCGGATTAGTACATGCAGCATGGAAGAGATCAGGGCCTACAAAAGACACATGTCTGTACAAAGCTTAAATTAATTACCATTATAATTATATTTGGGATACTGTATAATTGGAAATGTACCCACCCAGCAGAGGTGGACTTTTCTTTTTACAAGTCCACTGGGTAGTCTTGTAGCAGGCTTGACTTTTGGCTAATGACAATGCGATTTGAGGCTCATGGACTACAGCAAAGTAACAATTGGTACTTCAGCTCTGGCAAATCACCAACCAGTTGTTTTAAGCCTAAGAATACAAGGGGATAGAGGTTATCCCAGCACCTAAGTTGGAAGTTTAATTTGGAATAGTTTAGTTTATAAAGGTATACAACTCTGGATAGATTACTCCAGAAATTATCAAATGTTGTTCCTTCTAGCCCATAGCATATAAGCTGATGCTTAAAGCATTCTTCAGGGGTCTGATTAAGGCATGTATAAGAGAGACTGTGAGGTAAAATGTGGCTGGAAAGTCGTGTCAAATCACTGTTAGCCAAGCCACAAAAAAAAAAAAAAAAAGTCTTAGGGTTACAGAACTTCTAGGAAATGAAGCTAGGCAGAGACTAAAGCACTACCCTGAAATATTTGATTCTAGGGGGTCATATGAGGCTACCCCATAGAAAGCCAAAGTCATGAAGAGAGCACTCCTTTCAATCAGAGATGGAAATGAGCATGCTCATTTGATATCAGAGCAGGTGGAGATGTGTACACTGTTTGGGAGCTATTTTGCTAGTGTTTGGGAAGGAAGGGTGAGGTAGTGATGCAGCATTAATGGTGGAATGAGTGTCTGGTCTGTACTGACAAAGTAGAAAATGAGGCGCTAAATATGAATGAAGCAGTAATGGCGAGAGTAGAGACTGTTGGAGTCGAGGCTTCTGCATCTAATGACTACCCTTTTGAATGGCATCTGGGTGTTGTTTTCTCATGACTTGGTCATATCTAAAGTATTCATAATCACTTCTCAGTGAGTTTTCACTGTAGTGCAGTCATCAAAATCTTTATTTCCACACACATCAGCAGCATTTATTGTAGAAGACTGAAGTAGCTCATGTTGTGAACTTGACACATGCTTGGCAGGTTTCTGTACTGGACACTGTCAGTGAAGTAATTTGTGTGGACTTCATCATGTCCCCTTTTAAGCCATGATTACTCTGTTTTCTCTGGATGGAACTCTACATCTGGTAATTCCTCCAGTTGCTTTCTATTTCTAAGATATTTCTACTTGTCATCCGCTTATGTCATCTCCTTATATCTTATCCAGACAGTTCAGATGTATGAGAGAGACAGAGCAGAAATACATGAAAAATCAGGTAAGTTTCTTTAGTTTTGCATAAAATACCTGATTTTCCTTGTATTTTCTCTGTCCCATCTCTCTCATACCTCTGAACTGTCAGGATTTCAGACTTTATTATTTTTTTAAGCTCAAGAAAACTGGAAAGCCCTGTAGTATATATATTAATAGAAGAACATGGACTTTTTTCTATTGGTATATGCTCAATTTACAATGGGCACGCTGGTTGAGCTGACCAATCAGCATGCACGTTTTTGAATGTAAATAACCTGTCATTGTATAATACCCAGTACATAGCAGAACATGTATAATTTTGTACTAAACTAAGATTATTTACAATTTCAGTAATAGCAGTGAAGGAATATCATGATGTAAGAGTTGCTCTGTTTGGTTCTGCTTTTTGAACATGCCAAAGACCATTCAGTGCTTCATAAACTGATCTATCTGTACAGTGATATTTGACCAGTACAAGACACATGTATATTTTTCTTGTATTTTTATTTGGCTAATCTGTGATGCTGTACTTTTGTTAACTATTATTTCATAAGTACAATCATGAAACTTCTAGCAGTCAGTAACTATAACTAGCCTTTTCTTCTCTGTGTATAATGTGTCTTGGCATTTGTTAGTGCCTTAGATAAAAAAGCTACAGGTCTGCACTCTTGCAGCAGAGCTGTACCTAGCCATTGTCGACCAGGCATCAACTTGCAACATTGTAGATATTTGAGAAGCGGTGTTGTGGTTACTAGACACTTCAGCAATTCAGAACTCTTTCTTGGCATGCTTACTGTCATCATATTGTGTCATATTCTATCAGGTTTCTTAGCAGCACTGTGATTTTTTTTTTTTTTTTTTTTTTTTTGCAAATGAGGTATGAACTTGAACAGATACTGTACAATGCCTGCGAAATGAATAAGAGATGATTTGTCAGGACTGGTTCTAAAATGGCTGTACTCTGAAAAGCAGGTTGATTACAACTTTCCTGTGGTGAAAAAGAGAAGTTAAAAAAAAACAGTAAACGCTATTAGTGTGGGGACAACTGACTAGTCATTATACTGTCTGGATTTCAGCAAAGAAAAATCTGGAGAAAGTAAGAAAAAATCAGTTAAAAAAGTAGATGAAAAAAACTCTGGTGGGGAGTAGTCTTGCAACTGTTTAACAAAAAGTGGTTCAGGTTTCATCTTTGGTGCAGGAGATGGCTGCCATTAATTTAGAGGAAACTAAATATGGAAAAAGTAAGAGAAACTCTACCAGTAAAGTAGAAGGAAAAAATCTGGTGAGGAAGAGTCTTGCAGCTGTTCAACAAAAAGTAGCTCAGATTTCAGCTTTGGTGCAGGAGATGGCTTCTAGTAATTAAGAGGAAAATATTTAAAATGCATTTACATGTGTTTAAAATACATGCAAAAATGGAGGAGTATATGAAGTCAAAAGACAGAATGTTGGAAAGAATAAAAGACGTTTTACATAGCCATTAGGATGAGCTGGTAAAACTGCAGAAACGAGATGATGAAATGAAGAAATGACTCGCTGAATATGAGGCTTCTCAAGAACTGTTTAAACAAATAGTGCAATTAAAAGATGGTGCACACAAAGAAAACCTGAAAAACTGGAAGGAATAGACTGCATTAATTTTATGAAAGTATAAACAAACAACTGGACTGGTATTCCAGAACAGGATTTGTTAATTGAAAGGGTGCAAATGAATATGTTCTGAAATAGTAACTTCTACATCTGTAAAATCTTACAATGTATAAATGGAACTACTGTATGTGTATAAATGTAAATAGAAATGTAACTAGTCTGTGTTTAACTGGAACTAAGTATAATGCAGTGTAGACAAATGGAGCTTTTCTCCCTGGGCCTCCACTGAAAATGGGTATTACCCAGTTGGACTTTCCCAGTAAACAAAGGCAAATAAATAAATAAATAATTTGGCCATGAGAAAGAAGACCTATAGTAGTAATGTTGTAGTCATTCCAGCAGAAAGCCCTGTTCCTGACAAAACTGTGGCAGAATGAAAAATTATTAATAGTCTGGGACACCATATGGAAGAGAAGCAAGTTTATCCCTAAAACCAGTGGATGTCAAGAGGTGGGTGTGAGATTCTAGTTTCTGTATTTAGCTGTTTTTAGAATATTTTCCTGAAAAATCAAGCACATTTTTGGGTGCAACACAATCTAAGAAGGAAGTATAAAAAAAAAATATCCAACAGAGTGAGACAGCAACTTTTCCAAAAAAAGTTTAATTTTCTAAAGTAAAAGCCAATACCAAAGGGCTGTGTATGACTAAGTTTTCAGATGACTGCAAGCTAGGCATACTCATTGAATCCCCAAATGACTTAGCTATCCTGCAGTAAGGTTTGTCTCAAATAAATAACTGGTGTCAAAATTATGGTCTGAAACTAAATACCAAAAAAATGCATTAATGTATTGTTTGGGAAGTCATCCTCTCCAGGGTACTGCCACGTTGACAATACACCCTTAATAGTTGACCAAGTTGTTCAGGAGATTTGGGAACTTATGTAGACAGTGACCTAACTTTTGACCAACATGAGTCTATTATTGTCAGAAAGTCCTTCTATATTGTACAGCTGATAAACAAAAGGATTGTGTCTAGCTCAAGGGATGTTATCTTCCCCTTTTTACTCAGCCCTCATTAGGCCAGTTATTGAGTATAATGCCTCCTTTGGCATGTATCTGTCCAGACACATGCAAAAACTGGAACACTAACAGAGGTATCTTATTAAAAGGATGCAAGGCCTAAACAACATGTTCTACATGGACTGACTCAAAGCCCTGTCAATATGATTGATATCTTACAGACTGCTAATAGATGACCTGTGTCTGGCATATAAGCCATCCTCTGACCCATTACAGATATATTTACTGCACATCAGCAAGTCTTGGGATCTAAACCTCTTCTGCAACATCAGCAGAACAGTTTGGAGGCACAGGGATATTTTGAAGAGGGTACCATTACTGTGGAACAGATTCCCCATCCACATAAAACAAAGTTCATCCCTATCCATTTTCAAGTACAACTTAGATCTATAATTGGAAAACAGAAAATTTACCACAGGAATGCCCCCTTGTACTACTAATGGGCAGATATAGCTCCTAAATGCTTTAGCCCATGCACAGGTCCCCTCAAATTTTCTTTGGTATGATCCCAGTTATTCTCATTATGGTTAATATATATAATTATCAACCATGGGATGTGTAAGGCCAGTCTATAACCAAACGGGATAGGTTATTTTGAGCACAAAAAGGGAAAATGGCTATGCTGAAAACTGCCCACAAGGGCAGTTAGCCTTGTACTTACCTATGAGCCTATGAACCTATAAGCAAGTTGAAAGGGACACTGCTTCTCATTTGTCTGACAATAGCAAAGCCCATAGAGAGAACTTGACAGCAAAACCTTTTCCATTATTCTGAAGGAAATTATTGAGTGACAGAAAAATCGCAAAAAGTGACTAGAAAAATAAGGAGTACCTTGCACTTGAACCAGAGTCTGGACTTTGTTGGTTGAGATGATGAGGAAGAAGAAGATCAGCAATACTGTGAAAGTGGGAAATACATGGAGGAGTTGTAAACTGCCATTTCCAAAAGATGCAGTTTGGATATGAGAACCATGCATCTACAAGAATAAATGGTTAAAAAAGACTGGAAGTCTGTTGACTGTGTTATGTGGTGAGAGGACTCTACAGCATAAACCCCACTTTGTCATCAGTGTTTGAAAGGACAGTAAAGGGAATGAAGTTGTAAATGTTATTAATAAAAAAGATTTTGTACTTGGTAAAATGTGTATAATAATAAATGCCTTAAAATAAACTGCATATTATATTATAAGGTAGATCTGTATAGTAACTAACATACAAGATAAGGTTATAAAAGAAAACTATATACAAAGAATAGGAAATTAAAGAAATGTCAATGTGACTGTAATGATTATAATACAGGTAATAAATACTATTCACAGACATTGGACTTGAGGGCATGATTAGTAACAACTGAGAAAGGAGAGAGGATAATGAGCCAGTATCAGTATAAAATGAGCAACAGCAACACGTTTTTTAGGAACACGGGGAATGGGAAGGAGATCTCAGAGATTAACACAGCAAAAATCAAGGACAACCTCAAGTTTATTACCAATACCAAAGAAAAGAAATTGCAATGAGCAGATAGGCAAAAGGAACAATCAAATGATAGAAGTGTTTCCAGAGGTATTGGAAGGATTGACAACCTGGGCAGAAGTAGCAGCTTGACCACAAAAAACACAGCATTCGCACAACAAACCTAAGAAGCGGTGGAATAATGGATACAACCATAACAGAACTAAAAATTAAAAGCAACTGCTTTAGAATTGTTAATTTATGAAATTATATCTCTGAACAATATGTACCACTCCTCTGGAAAATATCACATATAATTCCTATGCATAAAGGCAGTCCCTCTACTGACATAACTAACTATAGACCCATAGCCATTCGGTTTCCACTTGCTAAAATCTTAGGAAAATGTGTACACAAACAACTCTTAGACCATTTTCTGCCCAATAATCTATTATCCAATGCACAACATGGCTTTGGCCCAGGCATAACACCAGCACAGCCCTAAATAGCTTTACTGATACTATAAATCAACTTAAAAACAAAAAACAACTAGTCTGTGCTACCTTCCTAGACATGTCAAAAGCTTTTGACACTGTATTACATCAATTACTTCTTAACAAACTAGCTTCCTATCATTCCAGCCCAGTAGCCGTAAAGTGGTTTCATAGTTACCTGACTGATAGGAAACAAGCCACTTTATGGAACGATAAACTCTCCCCCAACTCCCTATAACTGTTCAAGTCCCACAAGGTTCAATCGTAGGACCACGTCTATTCACAGTTTTTACTAATGATCTTAGTTACTGCAGCAATTCAGGCATCAGTTGTACAATACACTGATGATGCCTCCTTAATCTGCTCAGCCCCAATGATCACAGAGCTCCAAGAAAAATCTCAAGTAGCCCTCCAAAACATCAAAAGTTACCTAACAGTCCAGCAACTTATTCTAAACCCAAAAAAAAAACAAGCTCATGGTTTTCCAGCATACCCCAACGGCTATACAAAACATCTTGATGTCAGAATTAATAGTGGACTTAAATTTGATAAACACTCTGACTAACTATTAAAAAGGTGCATGTCAAACTGGGCTCACTCTATCGGGCCAAAGCCTTCTTACACTTGTATGGTAAAACTGTTCATTTAATATGTTTACTTTATAGGCACCATGTTAAGAACCTTGTAACTTGAAGTTCTATTTGTATGTGTATTTGATGTACAACTATTTCTTTCTGATATTTGTTATATGCAAAAAAATATGTATCTGTATATATATATATATATATATATATATATATATAATTATTTTTTTTTTTATGTAAGAGTAGAGAGTTCAGTAAGGGATTAATGTTTACATGAGTGAAAAGAAGTCAACTTGAATCTAGTATAAACAGTTCATGTGAGTTTCTACAAAAGTTGAATATTAAAATGCTGTTACATTCACAAAGTAAGTTGAACTCTCCAAATTGTGATATGTTTAAAAAGCCAAATTTGTTTAACCCTCCCCAATTGTCACATCTAGTGGTATATTGTAATATTTGTGAAAAAGAAACTAAGGAAGTTTTTAATAAACCACCAAGGAGACAGTATTATAATTAAACTAAAGCAGGAAAATGTGCTAGATAAATTATCTGTGATTTCAGAGATTAAAGTATTTAAACCAGATAAGGGAGGGGCTTTAGTAATTATGAATATGAAAGACTATAAAAGGAAAATGTTTTATTATTCTCAAATACTGAAGATTATGAAGACGTTAATGTTATGGCTGTAAAAAAAACATTTAGATTAATACATGCTTTTATTTATGAATGGTTTATTGAATGTTTAATGGAAGAAAACTTTATGAATTCATTTCTCTGGAAAATATAAAGGCATCATTTATTTTCAGCCTTCCTAAAATAAATAAATGTTTACTTGACCATATTATAAGTCAGATAGTGGCAAGTAAGGGTTCAAAAGCAGAAGCAATGCTGATGTATGTGGAAAAACAAATGAATATAGTAGTGGAACAGGTTGTATTTCATATTAAAGATTCAGAGGATTTCATTAATTGCATTAGAGATTTACAAGTTCAAGGAATGGATTACATGGTTACCTTGATATTCAGTCACTTTATTCTGTTGTGCTGAAAGATTTAGGTTTAGAAAGGGTGAGATGTGCATTGCATGATGCTGCAATTTTTACCCACACAAAAGTCAGACTTTTACTTGAGAAGTTAGCTGTAATTTTAACATACAGTTTTGTCACTTTTGATAGGAAATTATATAGACAGAAACGTTGGGCAGCAATGGGAGCCATAGTGACTCCCAGCTATGCAAATGTATTTATGAGAAGATGGGAAGAGAGGAATATTTTTTAGTGTGAATTTATGTTTTTTATTAAATTCTCTAAACAATTTATTGGTATTTTTGATAATTTAGGCAGGAACAAAAGAAAATGTATGTGACTTTGTAATGTATATGAATAGTATTGATGAATTTTTAAACTTTACTATGATGTTTGATTTTTTTGCAAATAAGTTATTTGTATTTATTATTGATAAAAGGACATAGCCAACTAAAGACAGCAATTAATTAATAATTAGCAATAGTTATTTGGATTTTTCAAGTGTGCACCCATATTGGCTAAATTAAAATATTGTGAAAGGATAATTAATTAGAACAAGTAGTTTTACAAATGATTATAAAAGATTTGAAGAATAAATTTTAATAATCAACAATAAATTTGTTAAGAGAGATTATCCTGTGGGCATAATAAATAATGAAATGGAAGAATTTAAAAAAGGAGGAATAAATATCAGCACTATAGGTTTAATAGGGGTGAGTTCAAAAGACACGATAGAATAAAAATGGATAAAAGCATTTCTATGAAATTAATAAACTAATTGGATGCAATAATTGTTAAAGATAGTATGTTGAATAATTGAAAACTTGTTGCAGTGCTTTTAGACACATACGATGATATGCATAAACCAGAATTTATTTGCCAAAGGGGAAAGACAACTAAAATTTTTAGATAAGAATAAAATTAAATCTAAGAATGGAAGGATGGAAAAACACAATTACTAGTATTTAAAGAGAAATTGGCTGGCAGCTCAAACTTCAGTGAAAATGAAAATTTGATACTAAAAGGTACAGTTGCAAGTAACTGCATTTCTAGCAACTGTAATATTTGAATATTAAAAAGTTTAAGTTTATTAATTTAAGGGCAGCCAGTTCACTATTTCATAAGGCTAAGTATCAGTTAACTGAGAACATGCAAATAGTTTTTTCATGTCTGGGAGGGAAATAGAGGCAGGACAAGGACAAAGGTTATCTGTGCAAGGGAGAACGCATGTACTTCAATTATGATGAAACCTAACTTTTGAATGGGTAAAGCTTGTGGGTATAGCTGTCTACTTGGGACAACTGTCTGTATATGGATGAGTGACCACCTTTTTTGGAAAATTTATATACTTTTATGTGATTGTTGTGCTTTAAACAGGGTTGAGGTTAAAATGTTTTCTTTCTTTTTTTTAATGTCTTTTTCAGGCAAAACTTCTAAGAAAATGTGATTTGGGTTCAAACAGAGACAAGAAACAGAAGCTGCATACAAAATTATCATGGATAAGCATTTATGTGTTCATGTAAATTGCAAGAAGGAAATACATACAACAGACTATCATGCAGAATTTGTGAAAGCTCCTTACCATAACAAATATCATGTTAATTTTTATCATGGAATGTTGATGGCTTTGCAGATGTAGACAAAATGCAAAAAAACAATACTAAGATTCACATTTGTATAGAACTGAGCATTTAATTTGTTAAAGAAATTATTTCTGAATGGAAATTCAACAGAATATCAGGAACAAAGGAAGAGGGGAGTAATAATACTGATGGCAAGAGAAGCTCCAACAGTGATAGAAGGGGTAAATAAAGATAATAATGTCATATTTGTGTTAATGAGAGGCATTTGGTAGGGAAGGGGGATTACAATGGCATGTTTTAATATTCCACATAAAACTACCTATTGTGGAGGTTAAGAAAATTTGGGGAGAAATAATTGGCATTTAGCAGTGAATATAATTTATGGGTGAGGACTGGAACCTAATTTGTAATAGTGAAAATGTGTCAGGTGGACCTAAAAGAGCAACATATTGCAGATTTCTTCTGAAGAAATATATGAGAATGTTTGAAACGGAAGGTGTGAATTTAGTAGCAGGAACTCAGACAGAATTTACATGTTATTCGCCAAGGTAGAATAATCAAACAAGAATTGACAGAGGTTACATTTCACAGTAGCATAGGCATGAGCAACACATTAAATAATGATTTCAGACCATGCACCAGTAAAGACTTAACATAAAGATGAAGGGCAATGCAGAAAAAAGAAGACTCTGGCACTTTCCTACTCAGTTGCTAAAAAGAAAGGAATTTAAAGAGCAAATAGTAGAAATGATTTGAGTCTTTTTGGGAAAGATTGTGGATTTTAAAAATGTGGTAGAAATAAGAGAAAAAGAGAAAGAGAAATAGTGAAAAGTAAGAATTATGGAGAAGGGTTGTAAAAGTTTAAGGTGTTGCAAAAGAAGGAAAATCTCTCAGAACAAGAAGGGGAGAAATTGCTGCATGCTAAAGGGAAAATAATGGAGTATTTCAATAATATGCATGAGTTTAGAAATGTAGCTGTTAAGCAAGTATTTTCTGATAACTCCAGAGCACAAAAACTCTTAGTACAATGACTTAGGCAATAGAAAATAAAAAGGGTTGTTGCCAGATGGAGAGAGCCTATGACAAGAAAACTAATCAGAGATCTTATAGAGGTATTTGCAGAGATTTTGGAAATTCTATGAAAAAATTTGTAGAAAACAGAGGAAGAGGAATAGGGAAACCAAGAAAAGGTACAAATGGAAATACTTACGGCAGACTTAATGTTAAGATTGGAGGAAGATGAGGCTCAAGAATTAATATCTAAGATAAGAGGGGCTAAGAGAAAAATAGTGGTCTATAATCAATCAACTGGGAAGTCTCCAGGAACAGATGATATTTCTATGGAGGTTTGGAATTTAGGAGGAAAGAAAGTGATAAATATAGGTGAGGCTTTCTTTAACAATAGGAGGGGCAGTTCCAGCATCTTGGAAGAATGTTGTGCTGGCTGTAATACAGGTAAAAATAAACAAATGTGGTTTTGTGAAGGGGTGCAAATATTGGACACCATTAATAGAACAATAATGATCCAAATGGATGCAGAATGCAAGAAAATATCACTGTTGCTGATGGTAGAGGAAGCTGAGATTTTATGAATAGAGCAATGGAAGCATTTACATTCCCCAATACAATAAGGTTAATTAGGAGGATATATGAGGGATCAGAGGCAAGGATTAAAGTGGGAGGGTTCCTATGTGATAATTTGTCTGAACAGAGGAAATAGACAGGGGTGTCCTTTCTCCCCTTTAATTGCTTTATACATTGAGCCATTGGCAAAGAAAATAAGGGACTCAAAAATTCAAGGTTATTATTGATATGGTAATGAAGAAAAGTTAGCTTTATTTTCAGACAATATTATTTTGCCCTTGATAAATCCAGAAAAGGACATTTCAGTGTCAGGGGGCATTTTGAGGCTGTTTCAAGTCTTTTCAGGATATAAAATAAATTAAGATAAAACTAATGCCATAGCAGCAAACTACGTATCCGCACATGAAATGGTTCTGCTATACCTATATATATCTATGGAGACATGAAAAGATCAGGTATTTGAGTGCATGGATTAAAGAAAATTAATCTATTATGGCAGTTAAATATATGTGTGAAGAGAATAAATAAAAAATAATAGAAAAACTGAGAAACTGGAAATTCTTGATTATGGATATGGATAGTAAGATACAAGTAGTGAAAATGTTTCTACTACTTTTTGTTTTATATACTGCCAGTCATATTTTATCAAATAGAGGAGAAGTTGTGAACCATAATTAATAGAGTTGCAAACATTTATTTTGGAGAGAGAGATGGTAAGAATTAAGTGGGATAAGTTGTTTCCCCACATAGAACAATCTGGTCTGCTGGATTTGAAAAGAAATGTTAGAGTTTGGGCTCATACACATAACACAAGCAGAAGGTTACAAATCAAAGTGAAAAGTTATGATGATGATGAAACAGGGGGAAATTCAACAAATATGTAGGATTTTGGATTTAGGTCCTAAAGAGAAAACAACAACCATATATAATATTGCATTTATAAAGTAGTAGAAAGTATTCTGAAAAGTAAGTCAACATGGACCTGCAGACTACAAGAGCAACAGAAAGGAGAAAGAGACTTTAAGTGCCTCCATTTTGACTTTTTCTGATTATACTGCTTTTTGCACTTAATTTGTCTTTTTTTTTCATTTAACTGCATTTATGTCAACTGTATTTGCTTTAATATTGCTACACACTCAAGTGTGCTACCTTGCACTGCATTTAAAGTATATTATCGGTACCAGAAAGTCTGCTCTTCAGTTTTTCTCTTAGATCTTGCTAGATCTCTTCTCACTTGCAATTTAATTAGCTTATTTACCTAGCACTTCATCAGGCTTTTTGTAGCAATTATTGTAGCACACATAAGTGCTATCAGCATTAGACATCCTATAACGAAACAGCTCCAGTGCTTAGTAATGATGACCATCCTTCCTGGCATGTCTAAAGGTCAGTTTCCTGTACTTTCTCCTATTAACCTAGTGAACTTGGGGATTCTGACACAGTGTGTCAACTGCCTCATGTACACAGACAACCCTCTCCTCTTACCTCCCAACACTAAGACTTGTGAGCGATGCGCTTATATCTCCAAACTGGAAGCCATGCACTCTCCAGACAAGACCAGAATAGCTGGTCAAGAGGAGAAGATCAACATCTGCACCACACCACATGGAACACATAGCCCTCCAGAACACCCACCATCACAGCCCTCACATAAAAACACAAACCACACACACCCACCTTCACAGAGGCTCTCAAGAGAAATCTACCCAAACAGCAGAGACTTCCAAGGCAGAAATGCACTCGACCATCACAACACAGCACAAACCACAAGACACATAGCTCACCTACACAGTGTGCCCCTCAACTTAAGCCCCTAAGGCAAAACAGCTTGCCCAATACAATAATCATAGGTGACTCAATAGTGAGGCACACTGATGTCCCACTCACTAGATTGAATAAGGAGAAGGTAACAGTCAGCTATCTATCAGGTGCCAGAATCCGACACATCACACACTCAAGTCACTCCACAACAAGGACAAGTATGACTCTGTCATTGTCCATGTGAGTGTGAATGACCTGAGATGCATCCTCCCTGGACTGGACTACATGAAAAGAGACATGGTGGAGCTCTCAGATTATGTGGCCCAGGCAGGTGTGACCCTAGCCCTGAGAAGCATCCCACCATCACCCAGAATTATACCGCAGTACAAACAGAAAATGATTGACTTCAACAATTGGCTAAGTTTCTGGTGTCATTCTAAGGGGATCCAGTATCTGTCGGCTTGGGATGACAGATTGACAGACCTCAATGCTTTGCCAGAAGTGGCCTGCTTCTGTCATCCCTGGGTTTCAGGGGACTGGCTAAGGCTCTTGCCACTCCTACAGTGCCTTTTTTTAGACAGTGTTCCAAAGACCAAATTACCACTGTAACAGCTATAAATAAATGCAATCTAAGAGTCATGTTGCTCAATACTAGAAGTCTAGATCTCAAGATGCACTTGCTTGAAGCACTCCTCAAAATGGAGAACATCAACATTTGTGCTGTAATGAAGACCTGGTTTAAAGCAGCAGAAAGCAACCCTGTGCTACCAGGCTATAACTCATTCCACACCTTTCAGCCCCAGACTATAGACCGAAGCTCCTAAGGAGGAGATGTCCCCATACTCATAAAGGATATGCACACCTTCAGACTAGTAGCCCAGCATAACACATCTGAGATACTTCAGGTGCAGCTAACATTGGGTAAGACAGCAATTCAGGTTGTAGCCTGCTATAGATCCCCAACCATGTCCCAAGACTCTCACTCCACATTCCTAAGCACCCTGGAAACTATTAAGATCCAACCCAACACTCTCATACTAGGTGACTTCAACTACCCCTCCATCAAGTGGGAAAACTACTCATGCACTAATGCACTGGCCCAACGCTTCCTGGAATTCATCAGTTCCAATGCCCTGGACCAGCTCATTCTTACCCCCACTAGAGGAAGCAACATCATTGACCTGGTTATTACTAACATGGGCAACCGTTGCTCTACACCAATAGTCAGTTCCTCCCTGGTTAGATCCAGCCTCAATCTAATCACCATGGAAATCCACATCTCACCCACACCCCCCCCCCAAAGGTAACCACCATGAAAAACTTTTGCAAAGCTGACTTTGTGCTCCTAAAAACAGAGGTGGCTAACTTCACGGCACCCATGTCAATGGAAATTAGATGCATGACTGACGAATCATACACCAATGCACTGTACGAACATTTACATAAATGCATGGAACTAGCCATACCCAACAGAACCAAGACACTCTCATCCAAAAAAAGGAAGCCAATCTGGTGGTCCCCTGCCATTAATAAACTCTACAACAGAAGGAAGAAACTGTTGCAGAAAAAGGTGAAATCCCAAGACTGGAAAAATCCCCTTATTAGCCTCAACAAAAAGTTGAGATCCCTCATCAAAACCTCCAAAGCCAGCTCTGAAGGCAGAATTGTGGCAGACACTAAAAACAACCACAAAGTCTTCTGTAGTTATATCAAGAATCTCCATGGCAATACCCAGATTTGCTGTGAGTTACTGCACAATAGTACCTGCTATACTGAGTAAACAGATATTGCCAACAGATTCAGTGTCAGCTTTACCCCCCCCCCAAAGGACCAATCTCAATACCAGAAGAATACCAGGCACCCAGCATTACAGCAGCACAGGTTAAAGATGCATTGTCCAAGGCCAAGAATACAGCTTCCATGGGACTCAACAATATCCCTGGCTGTGTTCTACATGATTTACAAAGTGAACTAACACCACATCTGTGTGCCCTGTTCACTCACAGCCTCACCTCAGGCATTGTCCCTTCTGAATGGCACACTGCTACAGTCATCCCTCTCCATATCTCCATAAAGTAGGAGTGAATACAGACCCTGAAAATTATTGCCCCATTAGCCTGATGAGTCTGATATGTAAGGCTATCGAGTGCATCATCATGGACATAATTAACAAGAACATAGGGAATCTCCATACACTAGATCTCATGCAATTTGATTTTGTGAAAGGTAGATCATACCTGCTCAACCTGGTTGACTTCTTTGAGTCAGTCACCAGAGCTGGGGATGAAGGTAAGGCAGTTCATACAGCCTACCTCAATCTGGCCAAGGCCTTTGATACCATTCCTCACTCAGGAATTATTGATAAACTAACCAAACTAGGCATTAACCCCTATATCGTTAGGTGGGTTGCAAACTGGCTCACAGATAGAACCCACAGTATAAAAGTGGCAGACTCCAATTCAGACTGCTGACCAGTCATGAGTGGAGTCCCACAGGAATCGGTCCTGGGTCATCTCCTGTTTGGCATCTACTTCTCAGAAGTCCAGGCCAACATGGAAGGACTCTGGCTGACCAAGTTCACAGATGACTGCAAGCTGGGAGCCATTATTAACTCCCCAAGTGATGCAGACATCCTACAGAAAGGCCTCACTGAGACCAATGACTGGTGTCAAAACCATGACCTTAAGCTTAATGCTAAAAAATGTGTCTTCATCCCCTTTGGGAAAAACTCAGTTCCCACTAATTACCAAAGTGAACACTGATGGCATTATAAGAGATCTGGGAACACAGATTGACAGCAACCTCTCCTTTGATCACCACATTGTCACTGTGGTCAGAAAGTCCTTCTATGTGACACATTTCATTACCAAGGGTTTTGCATCCAGGAAGAAAGAGGTCATCATTTCTCTCTAGTCTTCCCTCATTAGACCAATCCTACCATATAATGCCCCATTTGGCATGTACCTCACTAGACACCTGCAACAGCTGGAGAGGCCACAAAAGTACCTCATGAAGAGGATCCTAGGCCTTAAACACATGTCCTACACTGACAGACTCAAAAAACTCCAGTTATTCTTTGTCTCATATCATCTACTAAGAGGCGCTCTCTGCTTGACTTACAAAGCCATGTCTGACCCAGCTCTGTTAGAAATGTTACATCTAAAGAAATCCCAATCCCTACGCACCACACACTCCAGAGACCTCAACCTCATTACCACAATCAACAGAACATGCTGGAGGGACAGGTTCATAACCCAGAGACTGCCCATGCTCTAGAACAGACTTCCCATACATGTCAAGCAAAGCACCTCACTGACCCTCTTCAAGAGAAATCTTGAGGAATGGATGGAAAATAGAACGTTCAACCCGGAGATCACTCCAGTAGCTCTACTTGATAGAGGCACTGGGAACTAACATCGGGTGACACAATGCCAGGGTACTTCTATGGGTTAGACATGTAAAGGCTCCAGGGCCATTAGCCTACTACACACCTATGAATCTATGAAGACTTTTTTACCAGTGGGATGACAACAAATAGGGACATAGAAAATTGGCAAAAGGTGATGGAATTTGTTGGAGAAAATTAGAATAGAAACCAAAGTATTGGGAGCAAATAACTATGGAGGAAAGGAAAATAGATTGTGGTAAAGCTGAGAGAATTTGGACTGCAGGTTAGAGTTTGCCTTCCCTATCAGAGACTGATAACTGAGTTTAAGAAAAGAGAAAGCATAGTAGGGAATGGTAAGTGAAACACCGGCACCAACTGAGTTTTTAGTCAATTCTGGAACAGAAGCTGCTATTAAAAAAATATAGGGCATGCAAATATTGCACGATAACTATAAGAATGAAGGCTTCAGGGTTAAACCCCCTAAAAAAATAAGATGTCAAGGAAGGCCTTTCACCTGGTTCAACAAGGACCTGAACAGTCTTATAAAACTCAGAGAGTTAGCCTGGAAAGAATGGAAATCCAATTACTTAAATAGCTTTAAGTACAACAAATGTATTCTTCTTAGGCAATAAGCTATAATATATATATATATATATATATATATATATATATATATATATATATATATATAAAATCAGCCAAAGCTGAATCTCTACATCAACAGAAACTAAAGCACCTTCATCAACCCAAACAACTTTAGCACTGTAACAAATCTATCTTTAACAAAAGCATCTTTCTCAAACAATCCTCCCAGCAGCTATGATTAACAGCATCACTAGAAACATATCCAATTCTCAATCTCCCAGTGATTCACACTTTACTCAAGTTCTAGCAGTTATATCTTCTGCACCCCTTCACAAAGTAATACAATACTCACTTCTAGTTTAAAACTTTCATGAAGAAAAGGAGTAAGAACGGATAGAAAAGATCCATTACAATTAAAATCATTTCCTTCCACTCACTATACCAGGAAATCTTCAGGGTAGGCAGCCCTATTCTCAGTAAACCTCTTACATTTATATTTAACTTATTCCTTTCTATAAAAACTCTCCTTTTAAGTTGTAAACATGCATTAGTTATACCACTTGCCAAAGCACAGGGAGCAGCAGACCCCTCAGACTTCTGACCTATTGCCAACATTTGCCCACTAGCAAAACCACTTGAATAAATAATTTGCAGACAGAAACTAGAATATCTTTCTAAATATGGTATACTGACTGCTAAACAACATGCTACTACCCAAGTGACAGTACCTTAACTGCACTACTTATAACCACTGATAATATTTATAACAATATGGATCAAAAACCTGATGACTGGTGCAATATTTATAGATCTCAAAATAAATAATCACTTATGAGGAATTACCAAATAAACATACAGACTGTGACTTTTTTCCAGAGGTTAAATAATGGCTAACCCTCCAATCAATCCTACACTATATATAGAGCTTACAATTCCTTGGCAAATGGGAAAAAAATCCTTTGAACAAGTATCTATTCTTTTTTAACACCTTTATTAAAATATCACTTAAGACATAGGCCCACATACATTAACAGAAAAGAAAACAAACCATATTAACATTTTTTTTTCCATTTATACACATTATACATTACATCTCTTTTTTATAACAACTGTTCTTCAGTCCAAAATTACATAAATCATTCAATTCCTGCCTTCCCTTAAACTTCACTCCTCCTAAACATTAGGTTCCCACAAATTCCACTTATTTCTATGTAATTTGCTCCCTCCCTTTTCTATCCACCCCTCTTCCAATTCTTTAATCTCTTTTACAATATTCAGTACTTCTAATACAGTTTGTTTAGATTTTGATTTTCATTTTCTAGTAGTTTTTTTGGCAGTCAATGGAATACAACTTAATAAGGCTTCCTTTGTCTTGGCAGTTCAAATCTTGAGTCCCAGCTCAAAAGAATAATTTCCTTAGCTCAAAAGAATCATTTCCTTAGTTACAGCTATTTGTTCCCCGAATAATTCTGATAGAGTACTCTACAGGGAATTTTTAAACATGCCTACTCATTACACTCCCAAAAAACATGTTTCAAGTTACCTCTTTTTTCCCTAACACATCTCCAGCACTTGCTATCTACTTGAAGAAAAACACTTCAAGCAAAAAAAAAAAAATCTTCAGGATTTAGTTGTGTACTTAAGAGCCATACATATGTCCTCCCATTGTTCCCTTGTAATTTTTTTTTCACTCTCCCTTCCCAATCTTTTCAAAACCTCCTCTGATTGATTCTTATAGTTATCATGCAATACTTTAGACACCCTATCAATTATCCCATTTTAATAGCAATTTTTTTTGTAGATAAATCTGCCAGAGCAGGTCTTTCACTTAGAACTTCCATCCTTTTCTCATGACCTATGCTCTGATATCAGTCCCTGATAAGGAGGGAGTCTATAACCTGCAGTCTAAACTTCTTCTTGGACTCATCACACTATATTACCTTTTCCTCTCTACTTTTTTTGCTTCCAGTAGCTTGATTTCTTTACCAGTTTTCTCCAGTAAATTCCAGCCCCCTCTTACCTATTTTCTGTACCCTTACTTGCAGTCATTTCTATTTATAAAATCTCCTTTCTCCATTAACATGTTGGCTTGGTTCTTAGAACACTTTCTGTTACTTTATGACTATAATATTCTGTATGGTGGTTATTATTCTGTTTAAGGACCTACTTCAACATCATCCCTTTCCAATATAAATTATAACTTTCAGCTTATCTTATGTGTATCAGCTTTAACTGTGAAGCCCTAAAATATCCATTCAAATCAGGAAATATTAAATCACCTTGTACTATTGGAAGGATCAACTCATCCCACTTAACTTGTTCTCTTTCCCTCCCAGATAAATTCCTTCAACTCGTTATCAATTATCAAGTACAGCTTTCCTCTGGTTGATAAAAATATGCCACACCTGTATATAAAACTAAACAGACTAAAAACATTTTCACTGCTTCCATTTTTCTACCATATCCATAAATAAGAGCTTCCATTTTCTCAGTTTTTGCATTATCTTTTTAGTCTCCTCCCATGTATCTTTAGCTGCCATAATAGAAGTCTTTTTTAATCCATGCTCATAAATTCTTCATCTTATCATGCCCCCATTGATATGGATATTGCTGAAAAAAGTCATGAGTGGGTACATAATTTACAGCTATAGCCTTTGTTTTATCTTTATTAATTGTATATAACAAAAAGACTTGAAACTGTCTCAAAATGTTCCATAACACTGATATATCTTTTTCTGGCTTTATCAAGTTCAAAATAATATCATCTGCAAATAAAGCCAACTTTTCTTCATTACCATACCAGCTATATCCTTGTATTTCTGAGTTCCTTATCTTCTTTGCTAATGGTTCTAAATATAATGCAAATAAAAGGGAAAGAGGACACCCCTGCCTGGATCCTATGTTCAAATACAGCTTATGGAGAGCAACCTTCTCACCTTAATACTTGCCTCCAATCCTTCATATATCCTCTAATTAATCTTATTATTTTATCAGGAAATCCAAATACTTCCATTGATCTGCTCATAAAATCCCAGTTTACTCTGTTGAATGTTGTCTCTGCATCAAGTCCTACCAACAACATTATGTTATGTTTGTCTTTGGATCATCGTTGTTCTATTAATGTTGTCAAATGTTTGCCTCCCATCCACAAAAGCACATTGATCTATATCTATCAATTTTGACAACACAGTTGCCATTCTTTTAGCTAATATAGGCATAAACACTTTATTGTCATGATTTAAAATTGAAATGGGTCTATATGAATCTGTGTCTGGTGGGTCTTTACCCCCTTTGAATAATACAGCCACCATAACTTTCATCCAAGATGCTGGTGCTTCACCACCTTTTAAAATACTATTAAAACAAAATCTTCTAGATCTTTAGCATTTTCCTTCCTCATAACCTCCAGACTTCCATAGGAATCCCATCTGTTCCTGGATAGTTCCCTGCAGATTGAATACACATCACTGTTTCTAGCTCATCTCCTCCTATCCTGTTAGTTTTTGAGCTTCATCTTCCTCTAATCTTAGCATAATTCAGTCTTCCATAAATATTTCTGTTTGTGCACTTTTTTGATTTCCACATTACTGTGTTTTATACAAATTTTCATACAATTTTTGAAATATCTCTAATACCTCTATAGGATCTCTAGTTATTTTTCTTGCTGTAGGCTCCATCAGTTTGGTGACAACCCTTTCTACTTTCTGTTGCCTAAGTCATTGCTCTAAAAGTTATACTGTGGAGTTGCTAAATAGTTGCTTAACAGCAATCTTTCTAAATTCATGCATATTTTCTAAATATTCCATTATTTTTTGTTTAACATTCTGCAGTTGTTCCTCTTCTTGTTCTGTGAGATTCCCCTTTTTCTGTAATACTTTAACCTTAGTCAGCCCCTCTAAATAATTCTATTACTTCTTAATCACATTTCCTTTTACTTTATTTATACCCTATTTTAAACTCTGTTTTCATTGTATCCCACTCACTAGCTATTCCTTCTTAAGAAATGTATATCTTTCCTAATAGTTCTCAAATAATTTCACTGCCCATTCCATAAAATCCTATCTTTTCAACAAGTAGGTGGAAAAGTCAAAAGTGACAGTGTCTTATTTTTACTTAATTTCCCTTTATTGTTATCTTTGTTTTTATATGTGCATGCTCTGAAATAATTATTGGATGTGTGTCAAAGTGTTCAATTAAATGCATATGTTCCTGTGAAATATAATTTCTACCCAGTCTAGCCTAGTTATTGTACCATGGGGAATAATATATAAATGCTGTCCTACTTTCTATTACTGAATTCACATCTTCTATACAAAATATTTTCATAAATTTCTTCAGAAATCTACCATCTTTTGTTAGATTTTCCCTTCTAGGTCCCCCTGATACACCAAAACAAAAATACTACAAACTACTGGATATACAAAAGCTAGCCTCTATAGCTATTAAAAAATGAACGCGCTAAATCTACTGGTAGTGTGGATCCTGGTCTTTCTTTCCTGGTATTTACATGTTTATTCATATTATTTGTAGCCTCTGGAGTTAGGTAATGAATAATTAATTAATGACATTATGGATCTCCGCCCATTTCCATTCATTCAGGAACTTAAATGCATTAATTAACATTCTTTTTTCTTCTTTTTTTCAAAGAAGTACTACATGAAAACAATTTAAAATGACTGGATGCTTAATGTTACACCATACAAATGCACGAGATAGCATTACAAATTAATTACTTAAACTTATAATTAAACTTTTTACTAAATCAATAAAATCATTCATGCACTGACCTACACTATGATATAGCATGATTTAATGTACTACACTATTTTCCAATTGGAATTTCATGTCATATCTTATGCTTAATTTTTTTTTCTATGAATAAAAGATATATTAAAAGTATTTTACTTATATGAATAATTGATCACTCACTATTTTGTATTCTGTTGAGGTTCTGTTATTCTGTATTTCACAAAATCCATTATCTATCAAGTTATATTTATTATTTTTAATAATTTATATTTTTAGCACTGTTTTCTGGTTACCTTATCAAGCTTTTCAGCTTTAATAGACACTTAATTGAACAGGAGTCATTCAGGCCAGGATGTTTATATGCATTTAATTTTATCTGCCAGAACAACTCCAACTTGAACCTTGTGTCAAATAAAAAGTGAAAAATAAACTTGTGGCAGCTTAACACAACTTGGTGCAGCTTCATACTTGAATCCCCCTGATACATCCACACTGTTGCAAATCAAATTGAAAGCTGAAAGCTGTTGATTTCTAACAAAAATTTGGTGGAGAATAAATGCATGCCAGCATAATCCTCCTCCATCGCTTTAACCCCTTACTACCATAAATCTACCATTATTTTTTTCCCATTCTATCACAATTGGAGCCCCTCTGGTAATCAGTATTGTTACTCTCATTTTCCTTGGTCCTTGATACTCTGCTGAATATCCATTCTGAAATTATTTCCTTCTCAAATTCATATGCTCATTTCTTTCCAAATGTGTCTCCTTCAGCATTGCTATTTGCACTCTGCATTTCTTAATATAATTCAGTACTGTTTTATTTTTTTCTATACCTGTAAAGCAATTACATCCCAAGGTACCATGGACAGAGTAGCCTTTATGATATGAAGCTGTTTTCATACTTATTTTACATGACAGTTATTTCTAATGTGCATTTCCAGCCTTTGTGTTACATGCTCGCACTAACATTTGGCAGGATGATCTTTTGTACGGTTGTTTTTTCTCATCTCCATTTCAACCTGTGTCACATTTCTCAAAACTATTTTTTAATGGAAATGCTCAAACAAAAAAAAAACATACATTTTCAGAACACACCTAGTCCATATAATCTTAGAACAACACACAAAACTATGTACATTTTTAACAAATGAAGTTTAACCCTCCAGATAGGGGTGATTGCCCCAAATCAACAGCTACATCCACAGGCAAAACCTAAGCTAAATTAAGGCTACCCATGCTAAAGTGCATGTTGCAGTCAGTATTCTCACTTACACTGATTGCTGTTTGTTCTTTTCTTAACTCTATTCCCTTCCCAGATGTGAAAAACAGCTTGTATGCTTTTAGAAAACATTATTTTTTAGCCCTAAGAAAGTGCACCAGCTATCATTAAATAGCACTTAATTATGCACTGTTCTATTAAATGCATTAAAATATTAAGACTCCTGAGGAGGGTGCTATCTTTTTGTTTTCTCCTTAGCCTATTATGCATCAGAAAATGCCATTTATCCTCTAAATAAAACTACTCTGGTGACAGCTGAATGCAGCAGCTTGAATCTCACATCTGCTTTTTGGCATTCCCTGATTGCTGGAATAATTTTGTTTCTCTATTGTCTGGTACACAATAAGTAATCATTTTCCACAAAGACTCTGCTGTCTCCAATTTTTAATATTCTACTCTTCTGCCAATGTTTTGTCAGGATCAGTTCTTTCTGCTGGTATGATTGCATCTTTACTAAAATAGGTCTTGGCTGCATTTTCATAGCCAGATTTGGAGCATACACTCAACGTGCCCTTTCAATTAACAAATTCTGCTGTGGAACACTATTCCAGATGCTTATTTGTGCTTTCATAAAATTAATATAGTCTGCTCCTTCCAGCTTCTCTGGTGCAGCAGAAAATCTCAGGTTTTCCCTGCACACTGTCTTCTAACTCTGCTATTGTTTGAAATAGCTCTTCCTGAGAATCCTCATACTCAGCCAGATTTTTCTTCATTTCAGCCCTGATTTTTGCAGTTTTATAAGATTATTAAAATAGCTAGTTAAAACTTCTATTTTTTCCAGCCTTTTGTTATTTGAGTTGATATACTCCTTCAATGTTAGATTTATTTTAATCATTTATGCATATATTTGATTTATTTTTCCTCTAAAGTACTGGAAGCCATCTCTTGAACTAAAGTTGAAGCTTGAACTACTTTGTGCTGAACATCTACAGAATCCTTCTCAGACAGTGTTTTCTCTTCACCTTTTCTGGTTGATTTTCTTTCATGTTTTCTAAATTTCTTTTTTTTCTCACATTTTTTTTATTTTTCAAATACAGTTGAATAAATTCCATAATATTTGTATATAACATCTTAAATAACTATGTGCACTATTTACATCAGCCTAACACTATAACAAAGCTCAATATATACACTTACTTTATAGGTATAACAATCCAGTTATCAAGGTGTATCTGTTCAGCTATTGTAAAGTGTCAATGATAAGACTTTTTTCCATGGATTGTTAATAAATGGCTTAGGATGAATCCTTAGTTCTTTAATTTTAATTTCCAACAATGCTGTGGTCTTGAGCAGGCTGTAGAAGTCTTCCAAAGTCAGTATTGCATTTGTATTCCATCTTCTTATTATACACTTCCTTGAGATTGCAAGTATTGTCCATATTAGATACATATTTGACTCATTCAAATGAGGACCTTAGTACACATTTAATAATACTAGATCTTTAGATAAGTTAAACGATTCATTAAATAAAGCTTGTAAAAAGTTTTTAATACCATTCCAAAATGGCTTAATTTTAACACAGTCGAAAAAAATGTGATTCCAATTTGCATTGTGTATTTGCTCACACCTCCAACATATTCCCTTTGTGGAAGAATTAATTTTAATAATTCTATCTGGAGTTAAGAATGCTCTGTGCAAGCATTTCCAATTAAAAACTTCCCAGTATTGTGCAAAGGATGCATGTTTTATTGATCATAAAATATTTTATTTAATTTCTTCAGTTTGCTGTAATGAATGTCCTTTTGTTATATAATTCCAATATGAGGATTTGGGTGTTGTTTCATAATTTATCAATCTCTTGTAAAATTTCGAAATACTATTTCCCATGTCATAATCATTATATATGATTTCATATAGGTATTTCGTAGGTTTAGGTATTTCTTTAAATGAAGAATTACTAATTATTCTGCATAAGTCTTGCGAATACATCAGAATGCTTTGCATAGTTAGCCAGTCTTATTGTGGAATTTTGTATGTTGTTTATATTGTTTGCATATCCAGAACCTATAGTTCTTTGATACATTAAAACCAATGAACAAATCCTTTCTGTTCCCAGGAATTAATTATTTCCCCTGTATATTTTATGTGGATAGCTCTTTGTAACTATGAATGGTGTTAAAAGATCAAACCAGATTTTTAAATCTATATTTGCATTAATAATTTTCCTAAATGAGTCAATGTAATAATTAATCATATGAGTTTTAGTGCGCTTAGTTATGTTATATTGAATACTAATACATAATATGTGTCATAGCAAATTGTTTTTATCTGTTATTTAAAATTTCTTTTGTAAATCAGATTCATTTATTGATATTACAGTTAGCAATTCTTTCAAATTTGCAGAATAATTTGGAATTATCCAATCTGAGATTGTTTTAAATATTGATGCTTTTATATATGTTTCTATACCAGGAAAGTTTAATCCTCCCTGTTTCCATTGTCTGATATGACGTATTAAAGCAATTCTGTTTCTTTTGGAAAACTATAAAAATGTTATTAGGCATGAGTTTATTTCTTTGAGTATATTCCTCTCTGGTAACAGTTGTATTGCTAAAGCTATATATAGAATCTTGGGTTGTAAAACCATTTTTATTAACTGTAGTCTATCTTCAAATGTTAATATTATTTTGTTCCACTTTTCCATAGAGACTTTAATTGTATTGATGATATTATTGTCGTTTTTGAGACTAATTCATTATTATCCTTGCATAACTCAGTCCTTAGATATTTAAGGTAGATTCCTGTTTCCCTATAATGTGATTCCCCTTCATCTGCAATTCTTTTTTTTTTTATTTAAAAATAAAAATTGTAATTCTGATTTATTGAAATGAAGTCCTGAAGTCCTGTAAAATGTGTCAATTAAAATATCTAATTCTTCTAATGTCTCTTTTGCATTGGATAATGTTAATAATATGTCATCAGCAAAGAGCATTACTTTAGAAATGTATTGTTCATAAACATCTACTCCTCTGATTTTTGTATTGTTACATATTGAATCTGCCAATATTTCAATAGCCAAAGCAAATAGAATCAGTGACATGGGACATCCTTGTTTAGTACCCTTTGTTATATGTATAGATTCAGAGGTGAAAGGACCTAGCTTAACATACACTAAATTATTTGTATATATATTCTTTAGTAGATGAAAAAAGGAAGGAGGAAATTCAAATAACACCAGAATTTTGAATAAATAGTCCCAATTTAGGTAATCAAAGGCTTTCTGTATATCTAAGCCAATTATGAGTGTTTCTTTATTTTCTTTATTAACATAATTATAAGATAAATTATCCTTTTACTATTGCCATGTGTGTGTCTATGATATATAAATCCAGTTTGATCATTATTTATTGTTTTGGATAATAGTATTTTCATTCTGTGAGTTAATATTGTCATAAATATCTTATAGTCATTATTTAATAATGATATAGGTCTATATGAGATACAGAGGTTTGGGGATTTGTTTTCCTTTAGGATTGGTGTGATTAAGGAATATCTCCAAGAGGGTGGTATTAAAGCTTGTGACTGAATTTCTAATAGAGTTTTATGAAAGAGGGACAGTATCTTTGAAGGAAAAGTTTATATATTTCCATAATTATGCCATCTATACCTGGTGCTTTATTATTTTTACCCTCTTTTATTGTATCTGTAATTTCTTTGTTGGATATGGGTGCTTGCAAATCTAGTTTTAATTTTTCTGGTATTTTTTTTATATTACAACATTTTTCATCTAGATTTAATTGATTGATATGTATATTTTCTTTTTGGAAATGTTCCATATAGTGATTTCTATAAGCATCAAGAATGTCACCTATATCTAAGACATTTTCCACTTTCTTTTCATGGAAGATACTTTTAATGTTATTAGCTTTCGATTACATTTTGATTCTTGTGGATAAATTATGCAGATATTTGGGAGAAGTGGCCAAGGTAAACCAAAAAATGCACCACCAGGGTTTCCCGGACTCCACACAGTTTTATTTAACACAAATTGTTAACCATGGCCATGGTATTAATTTTAGTTTTTCTAAAGCTAAACTAGTTTTATGTGTTAGAATTTCATTGTATTTATTGTTTAATAGTTCTACTTTCTTTTTTATCTCCAAATGATTTTGATTTTTGTCAGCTTTTACTGACAAAAGTTTGGAATGTAGTTATAATCCCATTCTCTGATTTTTTTTAAATCAAGTTAGGGTTTTACCATATATGTAAGCTTTTAATGAGTCCCATATCATTATTTTATTTATCTCTGTGGTGTAAATAATATCTAAGAAGAACTGTAATTCAGATAATAACCAGGGTTTGAACTCTTTCATTTTAGTTATATATGCTGGAATTCTGGAGTTAACGATTAATGGTTTGTACCCATTTTGAAGTTTTAGTATCAATGAATTGTGGTCTGAAAAGGGGCAGGGAGTGATTGAGAAATTAATAGTTTTAGAGAGTAAGTCATGGGCAGCATATATGTTATCTGTTCTAGTTTGGGTACCAAATCTGTGATCTTGATGGGAAAACAACAAAGATTTATCTTAGGTTCATAGGTTAGTATTAGGCTAACTGCCCTTGTGGGTCATTTCAAGCCTAGCCAATTAGCCCATGTGAGAATCAAACCCTACACCTTGTGTTTATAAGGTAAACACCTTAACCATTATGCCATCCTCCCCCTTTAAATTTGAAAGTATCTAAAATATTTTATTTTATTTGTTGTTTCAGAAATATCAAAAATACAGTTAAAATCTCCTCCTAATATTAAGTTGCCTTTATAATTATTGGAAATGAAATCCAAGTGTTTTAAACAGTTCCTGATCCAATGCCTGTGAACCAGTATAGATTGACTAGGGTCCATATTCTATTATATTTAACTATTACTAATGCCATAAGGCCTTCTTTATCTTCATAGTTATAAATGATTTCTGGGTTAATCACATTTGTTTTCCATAAAATTATTACCCCTTTTGTCTTTGTCTTATAAGTGGATTGCGCCAATATCATACATTCCTTAGGATTCCATTTGTAATTGTAATTTGTTTTGAAATGAGTTTCTTGAAGGAAGATAATTTGTGCTTTGTTCAGTTTTAATTATTTCAGTAGATTGGATCTCTTGCTAGGATTGTTTAAGCCATTGGTGTTTAAAGATAACAAAGTTAAATCCATCTTAGGTTATTTAGTTTTATTGTGACTATTAAACATTTTCCTCTGATAACTATAAAGTATATGTTTGAGCTTTTAAAGGAAATTATCAGTTTTACACTTTGAGTGTTTACCAATAAAGTAATGTTTTGGTCAGCCATACTAATAATGTTTTTGTGAAATAACAAATTTGAATTAATATATGTTAACAAAACTAAGATCTGCACTAGCCATGGAATGAAAATCGTTCCTAATCTGATGGATAAACCTAAGTCTATCAGATTCTCACTCATACCTTGACAATCCAGAATATCTGAGCTCCATAAATTGAATTATCATATGGGGAATATTTGTAATAGGAATAAGCAATATTTATATTATTTTGAACAGATATAGTACTATTGTTGACTAGACAGAATTTTAATATAATATAAATGTCTACTTATTGTATAAGCAATTAATATTGACATGAAAGATAGATGACAAGCAGTTCAATCATAGTAAAGTAGGATGTATCATATATAAAACCTCAGTAAAAGATTATAGCACAGTTATTTAACATATTCACCCTTATTGATGAAGTCTTTCAAAATGTATTACTTAATATAAATAGATGGTAATAAAATTTATACCTGACGTTTATAATACAATGTATTTTACTGGATATAGCAGAAGTTATATTTCATTGTTTGCCAGCATTTAAGTAATCACTTTGTTGCTAACTTACTTAAAGCATCAAGTGTGTTTTATGTAAACATTGATGAAAGTTAGTGCATTTTAATTATCAGTGCATCCCTCTTCCCCCCATTTCCTACACATAAGGATTTTCATATCTGTCATTTCTTATTATTAAATGAGTGAAATTATAGGTTAAATACAACAAATTCACTCGTTGTGATTAATGATTACAAACCCAGCCACTGGGGATGCACAAGCCAGTGCATTTCTTTGTGCCAGTCCCAAGCCCAGATAAATGGGGAGGGTTGCATCAGGAAGGGCATCCGGCATAAAATTTTGCCAAATCATACATGCGGACAACAGTACAGGTATACATACCAGATCAGTCGAGGCCCGGGTTAACAATGACTGCCACCAGTACTGTTGGCCAACAGGGTGCTGGCGGAAATTGAGCTACTGTTGGCCGAATGAGGAAGAGAGGGGGAAGACATGCCCAAAGGCAGGTAAAGGCTAGGACTGTGATAGTGAGGGTTGGAACTTTGAATGTTGGCAGTATGACTGGTATAGGGAGAGAGCTAGCTGATATGATGGACTGAAGGAAGGCTGGTATATTGTGTGTGTAAGAGACCAGATGTAAGGGGAGCAAGGCTAGGTGTATCGAAGGGGGGGTTCAAATTGTTTTATCATGGTGTGGATGGGAGGAGAAATGGCATAGGGGTTATCCTGAAGGAACAGTATGCTAAGAGCGTTTTGGAGGTGAAAAGAGTGTTGGATAGAGTGATGTTTATGAAGCTGAAAATTGATGGTGTAATGATGAATGTTGTTAGTGCATATGCTCCACAAGCTGGGCGTGCGATGGATGAGAAAGAAAAATTTTGGAGTGAGTTGGATGAAGTGGTGATGGCTGTACCCAAGGGTGAGAGACTGGTGACTGGAGCAGATTTCAATAGGCATGTTGTTGAAGGGAACAGAGGGGAAGAGGAAGTGATGGGTAGGTATGGTGTTAAGCAAAGGAATGCAGAAGGTAAATGGTAGTGGATTTTGCACAAAGGATGGACATGGCTGCGATGAATATGTATTTTAACAAGAGAGAGGAGCATATGGTGACATACAAGAGTGGAGGAAGATGCACACAGGTGGATTATATCTTATGTAGAAGGGCCAGTCTGAAGGAGATTGGAGACTGTAAAGTGGTGGCAGGGGAAAGTGTAGTTACGCACCATAGGATGGCGGTTTGTAGGATGACATTGGTGATCAAGAAGAAGAGGAGGAGTGTGAGTGCAGCACCAAGGATCAAATGGTGGAAATTGAAAAAGGGGAATTGTGAGATGGAGTTCAGGGAAGAGTTAAGACAGGCACTGGGTGGCAGTGAAGAATTACCGAATAGCTGGGTAACTACAGCAGAGCTAGTAAGAGAGATGGCTAGAAAGATGCTTGGTGTGACATCTGGAAAGAGGAAGGAGGACAAGGAGACCTGGTGGTGGAATGAAGAAGTACAGGAGAGTATACAGAGAAAGAGGTTGGCGAAGAAGAAGTGGGATTGTCAGAGAGATGCAGAAAGTAGAAAAGAGTATAATGAGATGAGGTGCATGGCAAAGAAAGAGGTGGCGAAGGCTAAGGATAAGGCGTATGACGAGTTGTATGAAAGGTTGGATACTAAGGAGGGAGAAAAGGACCTGTACCAATTGGCTAGACAGAGGGACCGAGCTAGTAAAGATGTGCAGCAGGTAAGAGTGATAAAGGATAATGAAAGAAACATACTCACAAGCGAGGAGAGTGTGTTGAGCAGATGGAAAGAGTACTTTGAGGGGTTGATGAATGAAGAGAATGAGAGGGAGAGAAGGTTGGATGATGTGCGGATAGTGCGTCATGAAGTGCAGTGGATTAGCAAGAAGAAAGTAAGGATAGCTATGAATAGGATGAAGAATGGAAACGCTGTTGGTCCAGATGACATACTTGTGGAAGCATGGAGGTGTTTAGGTGAAATGGCAGTGGAGTTTTTAATTAGATTGTTGAATGAAATCTTGGAAAGTGAGAGGATGCCTGAGGAATAGAGAAAAAGTGTTTTGGTACCGATTTTTAAGAATAAGGGTGTTGTGCAGAGCTGTAGTAACTACAGAGGGATTAAATTGATCAGTCACAGCATGAAGTTATGGGAAAGAGTAGTGGAAGCTAGGTTAAGAAGGGAGGTAATGATTAGTGATCAGCAGTATGGTTTCATGTCAGGAAAGAGCACTACAGCTGCGATGTTTGCTCTGAGAGTGTTAACGGAGAAGTACAGAGAAGGTCAGAAGGAGTTGCATTGTGTCTTTGTGGACTTAGAGAAAGCATATGACAGGGTGCCTAGAGAGGAGTTGTGGTATTGTATGAGGAAGTCGGGAGTGTCAGAGAAGTATGTAAAAGTGGTACAGGATATGTACGAGGGTAGTGTGACAGCAGTGAGGTCTACTGTGGGAGTGACGGATGCATTTAAGGTGGAGGTGGGATTACATCAAGGATCAGCTCTGAGCCCTTTTTTATTTTCAATGGTGATGGACAGGTTGACAGACAAGATCAGACAGGAGTCCCCGTGGACTATGATGTTTGCAGATGACATTGTGATCTGTAGTGAGAGTAGGGAACAGGTGGAGGAGACCCTGGAGAGGTGGAGATATGCTCTAGAGAGAAGTGGAATGAAGGTCAGCAGGACTAAGACAGAATATATGTATGTGAATGAGAGGGAGGATAGAGGAATAGTGAGGATGCAGAGAGTAGAGGTGGCAAAGGTGGATGAGTTTAAATACTTGGGATCAACAGTTCAGAGTAATGGTGAGTGTGGAAGAAAGGTGAAGAAGACAGTACAGCCAGGATGGAGTGGGTGGAGAAGAGTGTCAGGAGTGATTTGTGACAGACAAGTACCAGTAAGAGTGAAAGGGAAGGTCTACAAGAGGGTAGTAAGACCAGCTATGTTATATGGGTTGTTGACAGTGACACTGACAAAAAGGCAGGAGTCAGAGCTTGACATGGCAGAGTTGAAGATGTTAAGATTTGCACTGGGTGTGACGAGGATGGACAGAATTAGGAATAAGTATATTAGAGGGTCAGCCCAGGTTGGAAGGTTTGGAGACAAAACCAGAGAGGCAAGATTACGTTGGTTTGGATATGTGCTGAGGAGGGATGCAAAGTATATTGGGAAAATGATGCTAAGGATGAAGCTGCCAGGTAACAGGAAAAGAGGAAGGCCTAAGATAAGGTTTATGGATGTGGTGAGAGAGGACATGCAGGTGGTTGGTGTGACAGAGAAAGATGCAGAGGACAAGAAGAAATGGAAACAGTTGATCCTCTGTGGTGACCCCTAATGAGAGCAGCCAAAAGAAGAAGAAGAAGTGATTAATGATTACAAGTTTCCTTTCCATATTCATAAATTGACATTTTATGACATATACTGAAAGTTTTTAGATTTAAATGGCAACATTCTATTTTGTATAATCAGCAAAGGTTAAACTGAGGGATTAGTGTCAATTTAATACTATTTGTTCAGAATGTGATTGTTACATTCTGTGACATTCCTAGTTCAGGCTTCTATTGTTTCCCTTGAACAACTTTGTCAGTTTGATATCATGTATAAAACATTAGTTACCTTGGTAACAGCTTAAGTACTATGTATGGTCAAGATGTATTACAAAACCACAATTCAAGTTAAAACAATTATATGACTTGTTATGCACATTTACTTATATGAGAAAATCGTCATGCTTCCCGTTGATGCTCAATAAAGTGTATGCCATTTATGACAAGTTAAAATGGTAGTGTTATTATACTCAAGCCCATGTTATTAAACTGTCTATTGTCAATTTAATACTATTTGTTCAGAATATGATTGTTACATTTTGTGACATTTCAAGTTCAGGCTTCTATTGTTTCTCTTGAACAAAATTTGTCAGTTTGATGTCATAGGTAGGTACTAGGCTATCTGCCTGAAGGCATTTATAAGCCTAGCCAGAATGTGTTGGCTTTCTCCACCCCCTTAGATTAGTTCCCTGTGCCTCTGTCCACCAGAGCCACTGAAATGATCCCCAGGGTAAACTTTCTGTTTCCCATCCACTCATCAAGTTTTCTTTTGAAGAGTGTTAGCGAGGAGCTCTGCCTAATGTAGATTGGAATCTTGTTCCAAAGCATGGGAAGTCTCTGGGACAGGAATCTATCCCTCCAGTACGTCCTATTTATTGTTGTGGTGAGGTTTAGATCCCTAGAGCGTGTGGCTCAAAAGGATAAGGTTTTCTTTAGGTGGAGCATGTCCATCAATTCTGGGTTGGATATGGCCTTGTATGTCAGGCAGAGATCACCTCTGAGTAGGCAGTATGCAACCGAGTACAGCTGGAGTTTCTTCAGTCGAGCTGCATTAGGGCATCTGTTTGAGGCCAGTGATCCTCTTGGTGAGGTACTTCTGTGGTCTTTCCAGCTGTTGCAGGTGTCTTGTAAGGTGCATCTCAAATGGGGCATTGTACTCTATGATGGGTCTGATGAGTGATGAGTAGAGGGGCACAATGACCTCTTTTGATCTGGATGCGATCCTTTTTGTGATTAGGAGGGCAACGTAGAAGGATTTTCTAACCACTTTGGCAATGTGATTATCAAAGGTGAGATTACTATCTACTTAGGTCCCCAGATCCCTTATTACGTCTTCCATATTTAGGAGACTACCACCTATGTGGTAGTTTGTGGGTACTTTGTTTTTTCCAAGTGGGATGACTATGCACATTTTGGCATTTAGCTTGAGGCCATGATTTTGACACCAGGTATCCGTCTCAGTGAGACCCTTTTGGAGGATGTCTGTGTCAGCCAGAGAGTCAATTATAGCCCCTAGTTTGCAGTCGTCTGCAAACTTGGTCAGCCATAGTTCTCCTGTGCTTGCCTGTACCTCTAAGAAGTATATGCCGAACAGGAGGGTTCCTAGGACTGAGCCCTGGGAAATGCCACTTGAAACAGGTTTAGAGTTGGACCTAGCTCCCGCAACTTTCACCATGTGGGTTCTGTCCATGAGCCAGTTGGTAACCCATCTTGTGATGTAGGGCTTTATATTCAGGCTGGTGAGCTTGTCTATAATACCAGAATGGGGAATGATGTCGAAGGCCTTTGCGAGGTCTAGCAGGCTGTGTGTACCACCTTTCCCTCATCTATAGCCTTAGTAACTGTCTCAAAGAAGTCCACCAGGTTTAGGAGGCATGATCTGCCCTTAACAAAGCCGAACTGGGTAGAGTCCAGTGTTTGTAGGTTCCCAATGTCTCTGTTAATGAGTTCCATGATGATGTGCTCCATAGCCTTGCAGTCCAAGCTAGTCAGGCTTATAGGGCAATAGTTCCTAGGGTCTGTTGTGACTCCACCTTTGTGGAATGGAATAACCATTGCTGTGCACCACTCTATAGGTACGTAGCCTGTGGAGAGGCTGAGTTTGAACAGTGTGTTTAGGTGAGGGGTTAGTTAGTCTTTGAGCTCATGTAGGACGCAGCCTGGGACACCATCCGGTCCCATTGATGCTGTGTTTTTGGCTTTGGAAAGGGCTGTTTTAACCTGAGTGTCTGTGATTTCAGGGACTCTACATTCTTCTGATATGGTTATGGGCCCTTTTGGGTGTGAGAGGAGGGTGACGTTTGTGCTGAACCTGTCTGCCAGGATATTGGCGATATCAGTCAGGTTCAGTGTATTTTGTGCCATTCTGCACTAACTCCGAGCAGATCTGAACATTGCCATTTAGATTCTTGACATAGCTAAAGAATGCCTTGTGGTTATCTTTGGAGTCCTTGGTAATTTTTCTTTCGAAGCTCGCCTTAGATGACTTTATGAGGGATCGTAGTTTTTGCTGATACTGATCAGGGATGTCTTCCCTTCTTGGGATTTTACACTTTTCTGTACTAGTTTCCTCCTTCTATTGTATAGCTTATTTATGGCAGGAGTCCACCAGACTGGTTTCCTTTTCTTGGAGGAGTGAGTCTTGGTTTTGCTTGGGATGGCACGATCCATGCATTCTTTTAGGTGCCAGTAGAATGCATTAGTAAAGGATTTTGCAGCTTGGACAGCGTTATCCTTCAGCATGGGGGGGGGTTTGAAACTTTCCACCTCGGTCTTAAGTAATGTGGTTTGCTTTTGAAAAGTTTTTCACAGTGGTTTCCTTGTGCAGGGGTGGGGGCAGAATGTGGATATCCAAAGTGATTTGTTTATGATCAGATCTAACAAGCGAGGGGTTGACCTCCGGTGTGGAACACCAGTCGCCCATGTTGATGATGACCAGGTCCAATATGTTGTCACCTCTGGTGGGAGTGCTGACCATTTGAACCAGGGTGTTTGAACTTATAAATTCTAGGAAATGTTGGGCAAGGGAGTTAGTACTTGAGTAGTTCTCCCAGTTAATGTTTGGGTAATTGAAAAATATAAAATGTATACATATATAAATGTATAAATGTATGGTCATGTATAAAACATTAGTTATCTTGGTAACTGCTTAAGTATTATATATGGTCAAGATGGGTTACAAAAACTACAATTCAAGTTAAAGCAATTACATGACTTGTTATGCATATTTACTTACATAATAAAATCATCATGCTTCCCCTTGATGTTCAATGTAGTGCATGTCATTTATGACAAGTTAAGACAGTAGTGTTATTATACATAAGCCCATGTTATTAAATCTTGTCTTTAATATCTAACTTCAGCAGACTGCTTCACCTTATATGACAATTATATATTTTATGTCTAGAGTTACTAAAATCATACATTACATAACTATTGTGTGTTTTTTTTTTTGGCTGTTGCTTAGTTATTTGAGACACCACAAGCTGTAATGTTTATTTTTATTTTTAGCTCCTTCCAAGCATGTTTATACAGTCTATAGACTTTAAATTATGAGACCCTTCTAGTTTCTTATTTGTTATAAGTATATTTCCATCCTTACATACACACATATCAGTACTTCAAGCACGGGCAATAATGCCCATCCAGTTTTGCCAGAATACCATTCACTAATTCATGTGGTGTGTTTTCAGGCTGTTCTTAAAATATCCAAACCAATATTTGTCCTGTTCCATTTCACCAGCCCGTTCCATGCAGTGGCCACTCTACCAGTGAATCACTCAACACACCCTCCATTCCCACAGATATTTCCACGAAGGAAATACGATGACTCTCCAGCACTTCCCGGTGACCCCAAACACCCCTGGAATCAGCTATCCCCATATGCCCAACACGTCCAAGCAAGCTCACCTCCAAGACCACTGCAAAGGGTACTGCACAAGAGCAAGTGCTCTTAGTCTTTCACAATAACTCAGACTTCCAATCTTATGTAAGTCCTTAATGTATTTGGACCAAAATACATTTTAAATATAAACTTGCGCTTATTATTTATTTATTTTTTATCAACTTAATGCGCTAAACGAAGTGTTGGGAGATTATCAATATGTGTACATGTGGTTTAAAACAGCCCTTTTATTTTATATATATATATATATATATATATATATATATATATATATATATATATATATATATATGGGTCTACCTGATAACACCGACACGCTAAAACACCGACAACAAAATCACCAACACCAGAAAATGGAAAGTTCAAAAACACGAAACTTCACATGCCTGACAAACCACAATCCTGACAATCAACAAACAACACAAATCCCCTGTCCAAAAAGCACACACACAACACAAGCACACCAAAAACCTTACAAACCTACACTAAACCTTACATACACAACTATCTATGCACTAACCTTAACCCAAATCCTAACCCTAAGGTCTGCCACTATTGCGCAGTCACCTAACCCGCGCCCTAACCCTAACTCACTTAACCCGCCCCTAACCCTACAGTCTGTCACTATCATACACTCACCTAAACCGCACCCTAACCCTAACTCACTTAATCTGCCCCAACCCTAACCCCACACTTACCTTAACATGTAGGTGTTCTCAGCGTTGGGATTTTCAACTGTAAATCATCTCCGTTGTCGATCTTCTGATGTCTGTGTTCTCGTTGTCGGCGTTTTGCAGTTTCGGCATTATCAGGTAGACCCATATATATATATATATATATATATATATATATATATATATATATATATATATATATATATATATGTATATATATATATATATATATATATATATATATATATATATATATATATCTTTAATTTTTTTTTTTTTTTTATTAAAAACAAAAACATCATTGCCGAGAATCATCGCTGAGGCTCCTCAGAGCCATTAAGTGTTATTGTCACTCTGTCACCATTACCATAGTAACCTGGGAGCATCTGTTTCTGTTAGTGTGTCTGTGCACTGCATACCAGAGGCTCACGATGCACCTGAAGCAAAGCTTCACTTCACTACAACTTCAAGCCTAAATTCCCTCCCTTTCAGCGAGGCAGCAGCCAGGAAAACAACAGGGAGCAAACAGATAAAAAAAAAATTCACAACAAGCCAACACAGCAAGAGACAACACACTCCAGCCCTCCCACCTCTCACTCAGCAGACATACAAACCATTCTCTGCCAAAATATCCCAAATCACAGTTCTATCCACCCCTTCCCCTGGATCCAGGCTAAAACACCAAATATCTCTTCCTAATTTACAAGCATCAGTAAACCTCGATGACAAGCTGCAACCCACAGCTTCCCGGAGATGAAAACGGCAACATATAAAATCTGCCAGACACAGCTACATCCACATACACCATGTCATGCTTAATCAAACGGCACTTGAAGCTATGATGCTTGCCATAACTGATATTAACTATGTTTAGACAGAATAATAATGACATTTGTACTAGCTGCCAGACACAGCTGCAGCCACGCATACCATATCAGGATTGATCAAACAGCACTTATAGCTGTGATACCTGCCATAATTGATATTAACTATATTTAGACAGAATAGTGATGACATTTGTACTAAGAGCTTGCTACTATTATTTAACCAGGATATACATGACATTTCTAAATCATATTTTAACTGAAGAAGGCGTATCCATGGTGGTGCAGCGGTAGCGTTGTTGCCTCACAACAAGAGGTTCTCCCGTTCGATTCTCGGCTGGAGTGCAGGGAGTGCCTTCTGTGTGGAGTCTGCATGTCCTCCCCGTGGTTGGGTAGCGTTTGAAAGACATGCGTAAATGAGCATGCCTTCGTTGAAGGTTGGGCGTCGAGCTGGCAACTCAGCACCGTAAAACCCTACTGCCAATCATTAGTGGACCGGAGTTCCGCTGTGGCGACCCCTAACCGGGAAAAGCCGAAAGACAAACAACAACAACTTTAACTGAAGAAGACATTAGTCTCCATGACAGCAGTTTTTTTTCAAAACACTCTAGTGTTACTGCTATTATATATGATGTTAATTTATTACATTTGAGTCTGAACTCTGATGAATGGTACCTTGTTGAATTAGTTAATTAATTACTTAAATGATTATAAGTAAAATCAATGAAAAATTAACAAGATGAGTATTAATTGAGTTCAAGTAGGGGAATAGAAATGTCTATGTTTGTATTATATGTTGATTTGTTTGGCTTATATATAATGTAAATAGTAACCTATCTTGAACTAGCTTTGTTTGTGAAGAATTACTGGAGTCTTTGAAATTCTGAATAAATCATTATTTCTCAGTTATTTAAGAAACCCTTCTTTTTTTAAAATAAAAACAGATGACAAGTGATGTACCATATCAGTTGATACTTTGAGAGATGCAGTTGTAAGAGTTATTTTTTTGGGACAGCTATCTTGGAATCAGTTTTTTGTTTCTTCTTTCTAGCATCAGTCCAAGGATTTGTTTCTTTTATTCTTTTAAGAGTAGGGGCCATCCATTCCATTTCTTCTGGGATATACACTATGTTGTTGTTTTTGAAGAATTATAGTAGCTTCTTCTAAGTTATTATAGGTTCTCATCTCATTGGCATAAAATACTTTTATCTTGGCTGGAAAGGCCAGCTGTGCTTTAATGTTGTTTTGTTTCAACAATTTTATTAAAGGCCAGACTTTTTTCCTTTGTTCTAGTATTCTGGAAGAACATTGTCAAACCTTATCAGGCTTTGATTGTATTTTAAGGGTGATTTTCTCCAAGCAGATTTTAATATTAGTTCCTTGTCCAGAAATGAAAGAAATTTTATAACTATGGATCTAGGTGGAGTATTTGTTGAGTTAGAAGCAGGTTTTCTCAGTGCTCTATGCGTCCTTTCAATTCCAAATTGAAAGTCCCTCTTTCAAGTCTAAAAATTCAGGAATCCAGGTTGTTAAGAATGAAATAATATCTTCACCTTCAGTGTTTTTAGGCAGACCAAAGATCCTTATGTTGTTTCTCCTTTCCCTGTTTTCTAAGTTATCTATTTTGTTAAGCAGCCATGTATTCTGTTTAAGCAGAAACTCTTTTTGGAATTCTTCCTCTTTGAGGCTCCCTTTATTGTCATTTACAGAAGTCTCTATATTTGTTGTTTTTGTATGGTGTTGCTGTAATAGTTCCCTAAGAGTATCAGTCTGTTTTTGATAATTTAATTTAAGGTTTTCTAAGTCATTTTTAAAGCCATCCATCTTCAAAGATAGTTCCCGTAAGGGAGATATCATCAATTGCAGTTCTTTTTTAAAGCAGCATCTGGATGAGAATTCCTTGAGTTGTTCATATTCAGTGACTCAATATATCTCAGTTACATGACAGGAACATTTTTGTATATCTCCACCAAAATTGATATTTATGTAGTTTAGTAATTTATCTATAGATTTCTGACATTTTAAACTTGAAAATAATAAAATGTTCCTATATTATTATACTAGTTTATGAAGCTTTCAAAATTCACTGCACTCAGTTGGCCATCTAGGCTCCGCCCCCAGGGTTTCCAAATTTCTTCTTTGCTGGCATCCAGGCAGTATACTTACTAACCAGTAACTGAAATTATCATTACTTTTTCTCAGTTTCTGTTTTCATACTGGGAGAGCTAATGTTAAGCTGTTGATTAGTGTGCAGGCATCTTGGAATTCAAGGAAAGCCTATCTAGGCATGGGAAATCGATTCATTAAATTTCTACAAAGCTGCAGTTTGATTTTGAAGTATCTTGGAATTGTTTAGCTAACAACAAATGTACAAATACCAGCAAGACTACTATGCCATGCTGTTTGTTACATCTCAAAAGATTAAACATGCACATATACCCATTATTATTGATCCCTCTTTTAACATTTTGCATGCAACCATCTCTCAAAGATTCTTAGGAATTGTGTTAAATCATTCTCTTTATTTTACCTTCTTGTAGAGATCCAAGCTAACAAAAATACTAGGACAACTTAAATTAGCCTAATATTCAAACTCCTTATTGCAGAAGACAGACACTCCATAGCCATCAATGTACTTATTCCTAGAATCGAATATGGACTGCCCTTTATTGTTATAAACTCAGCTGCTAATGTCACATTCTTACACACCATTCAGAATAAAATACTATGCTTCATCAACCTAGTTAACATCAGACAACACCATAGGTTCATAGTCTCATAGGTGTGTACTAGGCTAATGGCCCTGGAGCCTTTACAAGCCTAGCCCATAGGATTACCCTGGGATTGTGCCACCCGACCTTAGTTCCCAGTGCCTCTGTCAAGTAAAGCCACTCGAGTGATCCCCGGGGTGAATTTTCTATTTCCCATCCACTCATCAAGATTTCTCCACTGCACTACAATAAAGAATGGTAGATGGCTTATAGTTTCAGCAAGAAGTGAGCTACTGCTCAACACCCATACTTGCAAGCTCCTTAATAGTAGATACTGTCCACCTTACAATACCAGACTCTTTAATAGGATTGCAATTATAATCTTAGAAATACAGACAACACTCAGTTATCCAGACCCCCTTACAAACTGGCCACTACTGAAAAAGCCTTCTATAAAAATCCACCTTCCAATTGGAACAAACTCCCAGAAGAAATAAGACAAGTCAACAAATTTACTAACTTTAAGCTACAACTAAAATCTATCTGATAAAACAGCATCACTGTAAGTGTTTTACAGATGTGGGCTAGAACACATCTATAAAGTGAGATGCAATTAGGTATTCTATCTTCTAGCTTAGTTCTAATTTAGCTCATATTCATTGAAATGCTTCTTTGGAATTTAACTGTAAGATAATTTGCTCTTTCAGTAATGAGCTGTACCAAGCTGAAATGTCAAAAGTGTCTGTTACTAAGAGATAATTCAATAATGTGTTATATCTACAACTTGTGTTACTACAATGTCAATTTAAATTTCTAAGAAAATTGTTCTATGTTCCATTGCATGCTTGGTTGTATTGTTTGACCTCTGGCATGGGCTGTGACTGAAAAGGGTTCTTGGACCAGTCTTCCTACCAGGATAACAAATGTTAAATAAATAAATCAGAAGATTTTATAAAAGATTGGAAAGAGAGAATGGGAATGCAGTATATAAAGGAACAGAGAGAAGACATCTGTATGAGTCCTAAGTATGCAACAAAGTCCAGAAGGTTTAGGATTTTTGCATGGAAGTGTTTGCATACAGATTTTAGTACCTCAAGCAGACTTCAGAGAATTTTGAGGTGTGAAAGGAAAGAGAGATTGGTAATTCTGAACATGCTTTATGGAATGTAATGAACTGGCAGATTTAAAAATTCTCTACACCATACTTAGTCAGAAATTTGGGGGAGCAAATGATCTAACTAAGGAAATGATAATTTTGAGCTAGAATATATGATCTGAATTGTTTAGATATTGCAAGACTTTGCTAAGTTTAATGATATTGACTGTCAAAAAAGCAAATATTAGAAAATGTAGAGCAAAATCCAAACCAACCGTAACTGAAGTATTGAATATTGTAAAGGAGATAAAACATTTGATGGTGCGATCTTTAGAAAAGGGAAGAAGCAAACCATATATAAATGAATGGACTATGTGGGAGCAGTACATGTAAAATAATATTCAGGGGGGGCTGTGATTTAAGGGACGGTAGGACTTGAGCAACTCATGTAATGTGGTGAATGATGACTGTTAAAAAGTAACAATGTGTATTCTGCATGAAAAAATGTTAATATGATATTGATATATTTTATTTTACATTAATGTATGTGTACCTATGTCACTGTCTTAGTTATGACTTAATAAAGATGTTTATACAAAATATCACTGTGCTTTCCTAGTTAGGTCTAAATGACTTCCATTCATAGAATACCTACCTATTTTTGTTTACCTCTTTTGCACAGTTCAATTTACTTTTGTAATTGCCCACTATGAACGGAACAAAAATTACTTAGTGAAGGTGGAGTTGGTCTTGTTAGTCCAAAACATACCAGCAAAAGTGAAAAAAAATAATTTTCTAAGGTGTTTTCAATGCTCTGGAATATCCTACCCTCAAACATAAGAAATCACCAGGAGATTTTTTCCCTTTTTAAACAAACTGCAGTCTCATTGTAAACCCCAAGTTGCCTTTATCTGCATTAGTGATACTAGTTAGTGCCTTGTTATATTTATTTTATTTACGCTGCTGCAAAATAATCATGAACCACATACTTATCTGACTGATGACAATTTTGATCTTTTACTGTATACTGTGCTAACAAAGTTATTGTCTCTTTTTCCCTTTACTTTGCAATTACCTAATTTAATTTTCACACACTCTTTTTCTCTATATTACTATTATCTCTAGAATTCATTTATAAATATATGTTTTTACTTTAATCATTTAGTTGGTATGTCCTTCTGAATTGTCTCTATTTGTAGAATCATCATTAGGCTTTTCAACCGAAAATGTGTTCAGTTTAACACTTATCTGTATTTTCATTAATTTTCTGAGTTTGCACTTAACCCAGTTCAAGGTCACAAGGATATCAGAGGCCATTTCAACACTCAATTGGCACAAGATAAATAAATTAAACTTATCGTAGATGGAGTACCAAGCTACCACAAGTCTCACATTCATGGGAGCACACGTTCGCACACACATGCACACACACACACACACACACACACACACACACACACACACACACACACACATGCACACACACACACACACACACACACACACACACACACACACACACACACACACACACACACACAAAATAAAGTCTACATTGTATAATACCTTAAACCTCCTTCTTAGGAAGCTCATGAGAAATATGATGCAAATTACTCCTTAAAGACATACAAGTGTTCCAGCTCCATGGCTTCCAAATGCTCAGTGAGTTTTTACTCTTGTAAGTCTTTGTAAGTCTGTATTTGTAACTTTTCTGGTTGTTGTATTTATCCTTAATTGAGAAATGTTGCAGTCATTCGTAGTTATGGACATCAGGCTCTTTATAAGCTGAGTGTTTCCAGAGAAAGGTCTAACTGTATTTGTAACTTTTCTGGTTGTTGTATTTAAGTTATGGACATCAGGCTCTTTATAAGCTGAGTATTTCCAGAGAAAGGTCTAACTAACCACTTATACTGCACTGACAAGCCTATTAAAGAAGCCAAAACATGTCATGTCTACAAACAGAGGGGCTTGGTTTTACTGGCCTGAATGCATCAATAATGACATAAAAAGTAGATACACTGGTTTGCCTAGATATTTTGTAAATGGGCTAATAAAAAAACTTCCCTGTCTATGCCAAATCATGAGAGTACACAAGTTTGGCTGATGGTACTTGTGCCAATATGGAGATTTAAGCAGGGCATGGGGAGCAAGCGGTAGTGTATGACTCTTTTTATGTAATGAGCTCATGATGGAACATCTTCTGTAACTATGGCAACAGTGTCAATGCCACACAGGTTGCATCTGATGTTTACCCCTTTATGAACTGCAATTTTAAACCTAAAAGAGGCAGTACAGGGTAGGAACAGACCTAAATATGTAACATACACTATTTGCAGTTTGTCAGTGTTTACAATTATCAGTTCTATGACTGGTGTAATAGAATGCACAATCTACAAGAGGGGCATCCAGATCTGAAAGTGGAAGAGGGGTAGCTCCCTCGGCAAGGGAAATAATAAAAGCTATTAAACGGCAAACAGCGGGTAAGGGAGTATTGCAGGTAATTATGGAGACAACAACATGTACCAAAACTGCACTAGTTGCAACAGTACTGAATACAAATCCCAGTAACACATCCAGTGTCACTAAGAGAGTACAGAAACAGGAGACCAGATAGAAGATGTTTTGTAATCCACACATGTCCAGAGGCAGGGAAACAAAAGAGAAATGAGTGGTGTTTACACAAAGACTGGTTGTTGGCAGAGGGCCAGAATGCGAAGTAGATGACACGTAAGAAGAAAGCATTCTTGCTGTGAGCTGCGTTTCATTTTTAAACATACCATCAGCAAAGAAACAAAGCTTGATAGATGAAAAGGAAAACTTGGCCTTCTTAGTCTTCCCATTTCCATCCTTAATAAACAAGTTATTTATTTTCCAGTACTCACATTTTTGCTTTATATCAGTCTAATGCATTTTTGAATTTCATTTATTTTCTTACTCTAAGGACACTGGAGGCATGCTGTTAGAATCACCCACCACACTCTCTGTGAATTATTTCCCTGGAATCTCACTCAGCCAACCACCTTGTACCTTTGAAACTGAGAAGTTATTCTCATATATCTCTATTCCTGAGCAAAGATGTCTACTCAGATGCATTGCTTCCCTTAAGGGATTTGTACCCTTTTACTTCCATTCCTAAGATTACTAAGATTAATTTTTCTTGATAAAAAACAAAATAAAAATACAGGATAATGAAGTAAAACTGAGACACTGGCACTTTCCCACCAACCTGTTAAAAAGAAAGAATTTAACAAATGGGTAGTAGAAATTATTCAAAAATTATTAGGGATGGTAGACCTTTCTTCAGAAGTAATAGCTAGTGAGTGGGATAAAATGAAAATGGAGTTTCAAATATAGTACAAATGAATGAGAAAGGGATTTGGTTAAGAAGTAATAGGAATTACTTAGAGGGGTTGACAAAGATTAAAGTATTGCAGAATAAGGAGAATCTCATAGAACAAGAACAGGAGTGACCACAGATGCTAAAGAAAAAATAAGGGTGCATTTGGATAATATAAATGAGTTTAGAAACATTTCTGCTAAGCAACTAGTTTTTGATAATAATTTTAGAGCACAAAAACTTAGACAACAAAAAAGTTGAAAGGGTCGTTGCCAAATTTAAGGAGCCTTTAACAAGAAAAATTACCAGTCTACCTGTAGAGGTATTGGAGATATTTCAGAAATTAAAAAAAAAAGTTATATAAAGCAAAGAAATCTGGAAACCAAGAAATAGCACAAATGGAAATAATTATTAAAGAGTTAATTATGCAAAGGATAGAGGAAGGTGAGACTCAACAACTAACAGACAAGATAGGAGGAAATTAAATAAAAACAGTGATGTATCATCAATCAGCAGGAAAGTCTCCAGGAACAGGATTCTTGTGGAAGTTTTGGAAGTCAAGAAGGAGAAATCGATAAATATCTAGAAGATTTGTTTAACAGTATTTTAAAAAGAGGGTAAGCAGCAAAATCTTAGAAGAAAGCTGTCATGGCTATAATACCTAAAGACAGTAAAGACTTGTCAGATGCAGTTCATATATTCCTGTTTCAATTTTAAACTGTGATTATAAAGTGCTTTAGTCTATACTAGCTAAAAGAATGACAAAGGTGTTGCCAAAATCAATGTGTTTTTGTGGAGGGGAAAAAAACATTTGATAACAAAAAACAAGCACCCAGCCAGCACAAAACACAAAACACAACATAGAGATATTTACATTTACAACTCCATCCAAAAACCTTTCTCCATGGTCCACTTTAGTCCCTTAGTCCCAAAACACAGGAAAAAGGGACTTTGAGAAGAAAGAGAAGATATGAAGAAATTGGCATTGCAAAACAAAGAAAAATAAAGCAAAAAACAAAAAACAGTTTGTTGTTTGCGTGTTTTGCTTTTATTTTTTTTTTTGTGCAGTTTTTTGGGGTTTGCGATCTTTTTTCTTCTCAACATTTGATAACATTAATAGCACAATGATTATCCAGAGGGAAGCAGCATGTAAGAAAATGCCACTGTTGTTGGTGGGTCTTGATGCAGAGAAAACATATGACAGAGTAAGCTGGGGGGTTTATGAATAGTACAATTGAAGCATTTGCATTTCCTAATACAATAACAAGGTTAATTAAGAGTATGTATGAAGGAACAGAGGCAAGAAATAAAGTGAGTGGGTTCCTCTCTGATAAGTTGTGCTTGAACAGAGGAACCAGGCAGGGGAGTCCTCTTTCCAATTTATTTGCTTTACTTTTAGAGCCATTATCAAAGGAAGTAAGATACTCAGAAATTCAAGGATACAGTTGGTATGGTAATCAAGAAAAGGTGTCTTTATTTGCATATGATATTATTTTGTACCTGATAAATCCAGAAAAGGACATCAAAGTGCTGTGGAACATTCTGAAATAATTTTAAGTCTTTTTGGTATCTAAAATTAATGAAGGTAAAAAAAGGGCTATGGTCAAATTATGTACCCACACAAATTGGCTCAGCAATACCCATATTTATGGGGGCACAATAAGATGAAGTATTTAGGAGTATGTTTTAAAAAGACTTCTGTAATGTCAGCTAAGAATATGTGGCAAGAAACTAAGCAAAAGATAATACAAAAACTGGGAAACTGGAAGCTGTTGGTTATGGATATGGATAGTAAGATGCAAGCATTGGAAATGTTCTTTGTCTCTCTATATTTATATATAGGTCAGGCATATTTTTATCAACCAGAGGAGAAGTTGTGGATAATTATTAATAAATAGTTGGAAGAATTTATCTGGGAGGGGAAGAAGGCAGGAGTTAGGTGGGATAAGTTGATCCTTCCAGTAGAACAAGGTGTTTTAGGCTTACTTGATTTGTAGGGACATTTTAGAGATACACATTTAAGACTCATATGCATAACAAAAGCAGAAGGTTACAATTCAAAGTAAAAAGGGATGATGATGAAGCACCCAATAAGTTCAATAAATAAGGAGAGACTGAGATTTTGGTTGCAGATCATTAAGAATAATAATCATACAGAATATTATATTCATAATTTGTCAGAAAGTATTCTAAAAATTAAGCCAACACAAAAATGGAGAAATAAGATTTTGTCAATAAGGATGACTGCAAGTATGGGTTCAGCAAATAGGCAAGAGGGAGCTTGAATTTATTGGAGAAAACAGGCAAAGGGGCCAAAGTATTGGGAGCAAATAACTAGAGAGAGAAAGGTAATAGAGTGGGATGAGGCCAAGAAGACATGTGGACTTCAGGCCAGACACTGGCTTCCCTACCAGAGATTAATATCAGAGTATAGGCAAAAAGAGAAGGATAAGGGAATCCTGTGTGAAAGATCTGCTCTAATCACATTTTTAGCTGAATCTAGAACAGAAGTTGTTATAAAGGGATAATTAGTAGGGCATATAAAATATTGTACAATAACTGTTAGATTCAATCAGAGGATGTTAGAAAAGACTGGGACAAGAGACCGGAAAAGTAATTTACAAAAGAACAATGAGAGAACATATATATGGCTCCCGAGTATGCAACACAGTCCAGAAGGTTTAGGATTTTTGCTTGGAAATGTTTGCATAGGGATTTTTATTATCCAAGTAGACTTCAAAGACATTTTCTTCAGGTAGATAGCAAATGCTGGATGTGTGATGGGGAAGAAAGATGTAACTGGAAATAAGTGTTTTGGGAGTGTAATGAGTTGGCAAATTTTTAAAAATCCCCTAAAGGGTACTCTGTCAGAAATATTGGTGAGCAAATGGTTGTAACTAAGAATGTTTTTTTGTGCTGGGATACAGGATCAGAATTGCCTATACATAATAAGGCCTTATTAATTTTAATTCTGTTTCTGACAAAAAAAAACAATTACTAGAAACAGAAATCAAAGTCTAAACTAACTGTATCTGAAGTACTGAATATTGTAGAAGAGACACATGAACTGGAGAAGAAATCTTTAGAAAATGGAAGGAACAAATTACATAAAGTTAAATGGAAATTGTGGGAACAATAAATGCATACTAATGTTCAGGAGAAGGAGTGAGGTTTAAGAGAAGGCAAGAACTTAGTAATTTATGCAATGGACTGATGATTGTTATAAAGAAAGGAAACATATGTGATGTACAATATATGTAAATTGAAACAAATGTTGATATGGTTTGCTTTATTTTCTGTTAATGTGTGTTTGCCTATGTCTTAAGTGATAATGTAATAAAGGTGTTTAAAAATGATTATTTTTTAGTTTACCATTCTTTTTGAGTTTTAAAAATAAGAATAACCTACATGTAGTTACTTTGATACCTTCATCACCTTTTCCTTCATAAATATTTGATACCTTATATAAAACATTTATATAAGTCTACCCTTCATACACCCCAATCACTTAGGTCTGCTCATATGCAATATATGGCAAACTACAGTTCCCATCATCCTTATCCTTATTTCTACCCCCACCATTTTCAACATCTCACTATGTATCTGCTGCATTAACACTTGTATCAAAACCCTTCTTTGAACTAGTTCTTCCTCGGACCTTTTTATTCGTAGCCATTGCAGTCTCTTTTATTTCCTTTCCACATCTTTTACCTACTTCTCCCTTCCTTTCCATATTTGTCAGCCTTTTGCATTATTCTACTGTACCAAGCTGCCTTAACTCTGTCCTGTTTGTTCCCTTCTGCTGACTCCATCCCACTAATTATTTTAATAGCTTCCCTTACCATGCTTTTCAGATGGACTTCAGTTCTCCAGTACTCCACATATCTGGAATGGCCCACCATCTGTTAGACCTCCATCTATCTACTCTTCACACCTAAATTACATGGTCATGGTCACTTTTCAGTGCTCCTCAGTCCCAACTTTCTCCCATTATTCCCACTAGCCTCTCAATGAGCAATAGCAATATCCTGTGTAGCCAACTGGCTTGTTTGTTGCCATCTCTTGAAAAGGCAATCGTTTTTCTGGCATCATTTGTATGTCTCCCTATGTCTTTTGAGTCTCTGTCTCACTTTTTCCATCTCTCTTTCAATTCCTTCCCTAAAATTCTTCTGACAATGCTTGCTGGTCTCCCTTCTAACAAACTACCAAGCTTTCTCTGGCTCCAATACTCTTTCTGGCTGGTTTTACACTAGGAGACATTCAGGACAAAGGCCACTTTCTTCTCCCTTCCCAACATCACTTCTAGTCCTTTAAAACATTTCCACAAAAATGTACAAAACATACTTATTTGGATAGAATATCGCACAAAAAACTCATTCAGGCCCCTGCACATTCCTTCAACATCAGCTGAAAGCACCACTCTCTAGGTCACCACGCCTTTTCCCTCTTCACTTTTCTCTCTTGCATCATGATTAGGTCACCACCTTCCCTGTTCAGTCTACAAAAGAATTTAAAGAACACCAGTGTTAGATATTCAATCTATTTCTGCATTTTCTGTGTTTTTTTTTTTTTTTTTACCATGTAGGCACTTGGCATTATGAGTGCCAACATTTTAAAAGAGAGACAGAAAAAAATGAGTAAGGAAATAATTCAGTCTATTTTTTTTTTCAAGGAAAATTAGCAAAATAACAATTCATAACAAATAATTGTGGGGACATATAAATTATATCTGGGAATAGTGCTTACTTCCCTATACCTCTGCCCAAAAAAAGAAAGATAGTCACCCTCTGTGTATCACTCTTGTGTTAGATTGGCATGAAGACACAAATTGCCACAGTAATATATTTCAAATAGCTACTATCAAACATATACATATAGCATGCCTCTTCAACCCTAACTCCAAAAGAGTTGACACATTCTGTGTACCACTCTGATGTTAGACTGAGATAAAACTGAAAGAACAAATAGAACACAGTAACATATTTCAAGCTGTATTTCAAGCTGTTGCTGTCAAATGCATGTAAGCAGCATGTCTCCTTACCTGTACTGCCAAAAGATAAACAACAGTATATGCATCTGATGCTTGATTGTGAGTAAAGTAAAAAAAAAATTATTACAGTAATGTATTCCAGCTTGTTGTTCCTAGACAAACTATAGTGACCACCTGTGCTTACCTCTGAGGCATGTGAAGAAAGTTTAATAATGACCATACTGTCCACAGCCTCCACACAAACCATAGCAACATTATGTCCACACCTCAGAGGTTTGATGGTAAGAAAAATTAAAGAAGGATTGATCAGATCATTCCCAGCCCCACACTCAAAGTGACCTTCTGTACCCACCTCAGAGTAGAGCTGCTTTTACACTATGAGACATTCAGGGCAGAGGCCACTACTATGCCTGTGTCAAAATCTACTTAAACAGCATTGGTTGTGGGGACCACCAAATCTGCAGAAACTCTGACTGTCTATTATGTTATATGAGTTAGTTTATAATGACTCACTAACTTTTTAAAATGTTTAACTACTACCCAGAGCATTTGTGTATGTACAAGGCAGTGCCATGTGTGTCCACAGATAAAAACTAGTGATATTATTTTTAACACATAAACACACACTGACACTGCCCCTGAGAAGCCAGATCAGTCAAAAGATGCATTGATTTTTCTTACAAGCACAAATATACTGACACTGACTCTGACAAGCAAGCCTATAACAACATGCACACACACATGCAAGCACACGCACACACACACACACACACACACACACACACACACACACACACACACACACACACACACATACACTGACACAAACACACACTGCTTTGTCCACAAAATACAGCCACTTTATTGACAGTGTATGTCTCAGATGTCTGATTGTGATCAAATGAATGAAAAATAAAATAAAATATCCACAGTAATACATGTAGGCTTAATGCTGTCAAATGCATGCAGTCCATCCTATTATAACCCCTACCCCCCCACACACAAAATGAATACTATGAAAACTTGAAATAAAGTTGCAAATACTGGCTGTTGAGATTTGCGAGATTTTGCTAATCTTATTCTTTGATCTACATCTTTCCAACATGGACAAAACTGAAGAATCCATTCAACAGTCTCTCATGAATTTAAAAACGATTCTTTTATTCAGTTCAAGTGTGTCATAGGTTCATAGGATGATACTAGGCTATTGGCCCAGAGGCCCTTATAAGCCTAGCCAAGAATTTCACCCATGTTCCCACAAAGTCAGCACCTGTTTCCCCTGTGCAGCAGGGATACAGGTGGGATCCCAGGGGTGTATTTTCTGTTTCCCATCCAGTTGTCCAGGTTTCTCTTAAAGAGGGCTAGAGAGGTACTCTGCTTGACATGGAGAGGGAGCCTATTCCACAGATGGGGAGTCTTTGGGACACAAATCTATCCTGCCAACAAGTTCTATTAATGCCACAGACCAGGTCGAGGCCTTTCATGTGGGTTGTATGAGTGGAGTTTGACTTACGAATATGCTGCAACTCCAGCAAGGCTGGATCTGAGATGGCCTTGTATGCCAGACACAGATCACCTCTGAGCAGTCTGTACAAGACTGAGTAGACTTGCTGTTAGAATGGCTAGTATCTGAGTTTCTCAAGGTCTACAGGTGTTATGGTGACAGGACTGAAAAAAAAACAAATTCATTGTAATTAAATGCAACACTACTGCAGTTCAGAAAATGAACTGGGAAATGGTGAGGGGATAAAAAATCAGGTATACATTTGGTTCATTATCTCACCTGCAGCTCTAGGCTGGACTTAATTTGTTGGGAAGCCACCTATCATTTTCAACACACATCTAAAACTGTTGTGGTATTTACTGCTGAATGCTGATGGTCCATGCAAGAGAAAAAAATAGACTCCCAAGATTTTACTTGATTCTGTTCATACACTAACAGCACTGAAATGTCTTTTAGATAGCTCCCTTAATCAGGACATAATGAAAGCAAAGAATCCCATCTATGCTTTGAATAAAGACGCTGGAAACTATTCAAAGTTGAAAACAAGGACAAATTTCCCTTCCAATGAGAATCAAAACTAGGCTAGAGCAGGGAGGGACTGGGAAAGATTTTTTTCAATGTGGAGGGATGTGAAGGTCTACTCACAGTCATGAGTTAGCCACAGGGTGCTCTCTCTGTGAAATTGTTCCAAATTAAAAAAAGTCACAGTTTTGTAAAGGAAGGCTGGATCAATGTGTTTTATTGTAATGAAACAATGGATCTGTGCAAAAAAACAGTAACATTGTGGGACCTCAAGAAAGATAACAGTATCCCTTAAAAAATACTTACCTCCTGCTCTCACAGGCTACTGCTGCTCTTGTCCACAGTGACTATCCACTTTCATTTACACCCTTGAATATTCATGGTGTTCCAACTCCTTACCAAGTACAAAATTCCACAAATTAATTGGATGGGTGCACAACACTTCCCTATAGGGTGTTGTTCAGTTAGGGAAGCTTCTTTCTTTATTTATTTCTTTTTTCTTTTTATTCTTAAGAAAAGAACCAGGGTGCATTTATTTACGTAAAACAAAATAAATACATACATAACTCGAGGGAACGTACTCTCTTGCAAAGTGCCTCTTGGCAGTTGCCTAGCGCATCTACACTTAAGGCCAGCTATGCCTATCCTTTTTTTTTTAAATCAGGAGTATGTATTTGTAACAAGGTATTAGACGTTTCTCACCTTTCCCGTTTTATCAGATTTTCATATGTTTAACAGTGTATTAGGCTGCTACTGCTCTGCTCATCCTTACTAAGTATATATTCCAGACTGGGTGTTCCCAGTAGTATGTTAGGATGCCACTGTTACCCTCTCTTATTTTCACTAGGATTTTTTCTTTATCAGAGGTGTGTATTTTAATAGAGTATCAGGCTAGTGTTGCCTCTCCCATTCTAGCTAGGAGTATATTTAGAATTATGCATTCTCAACAGTGATGCAGGTGACTGCTGCTTCCATTCCCCACTCTTATTAGGAGTATATACAGAACTGTATGTTCTTAACAATGTGTCAGGCTGTTGTTACTGCCCTTCCTGACTCTTATTAGAAGCAAGTTCAAGCCACAGACTATCTAACTGGCTAGACTCAAACCCTATACCTTGGGAGCAGGTAGCAAGAGCTTGAATTCCCTACCCACAACCACTTGTACATTTTTGCCTCACATTTTTGTTCTTGTGAAATTTGTGTTTTTCTGGATTTTGAATTCACTAAATAATGATAGGCATTTGAATTTCAGATGTCATATTCTTCAAAAAGTACATGGAAACACAAAACCTTTTATTCTAGCAATTTTCTGTTTATAAGATCAATATTTGAAATCTGACTCTATTTTTGGGGCTGTATTCCCCCATTATTGGCTTTGTCCAGGTTTTTTGTGCTAAGAGGTTGAGAGCTATGATGAGAACTGAATTCACTGAATATGTTTGGGAGCTGTATTCCCCCATTATTGGCTTTGTCTAGGTGTTTTGCACTAAGAGGTTGAGAGCTATGGTGAGAACTGAATTCATTAAATGATAGCCATTTAAGTTTCAGTCTACCTGTCGTTCAAGAAACAGCTGATTTGGCATAGTGGTATGTTGCTCTGACTGTAGTGCACAGGGTCCAGGGTTCAAGACTTGGCAGTGAAATGTATGGTCATAAGACAGCATTTTATTCTAGCAACTTTCCAAGATTATACAAGCAATATTTAAAATATGTCCCTAGTTTTTAGGTTTTTGTCCCCCCCCCCCAAATAAATTTTGGCTTTTTCCAGATTTCTTGTGTTTCAAAGTTGAGAGATACAGTTGCGTGTCAAGTGGATTTTACAAAGAGCTGAAAGCTTGAAGAGAAGTTTAATGCAGCTCGTGCTGAGTCTACTTGTATTGTTAATAGCACAACAGGTAGTGCACTTGCTTTTGATGCAGAATGCTATGGCTTCTACTCCCAAAGTACATAGATGCATTGCTGATACTGTACTGTGTTGTACTTTTAAAGGAGGTGGATGCTGCAGTCCTGAGAATGTCTTTAGCAGAGATACCTAGTAATGATGAACTTGTTATCAGTTTGCCATCCAATCCCTATTGCAATATTACTAGCTTATCGTTTTTTTAATGTAACATAGGCAATTTATTCCTCAATGGCAACAGGCACTTTATTTGTAGATGAAACAATGAAATATAAATTGTTTGCTAGCAGCAACCTCTTCATTAGTTACAGATCTCTTTAATGTGGAATTATTTAGATGACTTTTGCTTCTGCAGAGATTGTACATATTTACTAATACTGGTGGACTGTAGAAATTTGAGTAGAATTTTATGATGGAAATGTTCTGAACTGAGCAGTTTTGTTATTATTGGTGCATGCATTTTGTTTCATTGTTTACTGGAAAAATATTCAAAACAATAAATTTAAAATGCCCTCTAACAGCTGTACTGGATTATACAAGGAATATAATTTAATACAATCAGGAAGGTGTATCAAAGAACACATGTATGTTTCTGGTGCCAGGGGCCTATGATTTGAAAACAGCCCAAAGTTAATCTTTATCTGCCACTGGCCAGATGTATTTTCTTTGAATGTGGGTTTCAATACTGTTTCAATGAATGTGAGTTCCAATGGCAGATAAGGTTTAATGCTAAGTCTATTTTCATTGTGAGACTGCATTGCTTTGTTTAGCAGATGTCTATTAGTGTTTGTACTGTAAATGTAAAATAAAACTTTTAAATGAAATCCAAATCATCGTAGAAGTAAAGCAACATGCGCATTACAGTGTTTATGGTAAATGGGGAGAAATAGCAAAGTAATGGGAGATTGGAATAGTTGCAGGGGGGGCCCATTCGACCATGATTTTGTGAGGGGGGAAGGGCGGCAAACTCAGACAGGCCTGGCTGAACTATACCTCTTAACTGTCCAGATTTTTGTAGAATGAATAGATTTTTGCTTATTTTTGGTTTGTTCCTCATAAAATATGTGGTGTTCTGGCAAATCATTTAGGAATGAAGTCACTAAATAATGACAGACATTCAGTTTCAGACTTCATACTCTTCAGAAAAATGCATGCTAAAGCAAAACCTGCTGTTCTGTCAAGTAAGTTTATACAAGAGCAATTTTTAGTACTGTTTGTATGTTCCCCCAATATATTTGGCCTTGTCCAGATTTCCTGCATTAAGAGGATGAGAGATAAGTGCAAATAAATCACTTTATAGAATTAGGTATATCCACACCTCTCAACTGTCCCTGATTTTGGCTCAAAATGTTGCTCTCCCCCTAATCTTTTTGCAAATTGGCAAATTTGGAAGAAAACATGGAGGGTTTACAATTAATAAATAATTGTAACGATCAAAGTTATAGATTACTGTTAGTTTCAGAAATACATGTAGATTGTCTTATTTTGTCAGCTTCTCAAGTTAACAGTACTAATATTTAAAAAGTGTCCCTTCTTTGACAGGTTCCCAGCTGTAGTGTGTGGCTATCTTATATTTTTGCATCACATTTTTGGTCCGTTTTTCATAAATTTGTGGTTCTCTGGCAAATTAGGGGGAATCATTTAAGATTGAAGTTAAAAAATAATGACAGACATTTGAGTTTCAGATTTCATACCCTTCAGAAAATTCATACTAATGCAAGACCTACTATTCTATTATCTTTTTAAGTTTCTAAGATCAATATTTAAAAATTGTCCTTATTTTTGAGCCTTTGTCCCACTTCTGTTTATGGCTTTGTCCAGATTGTTTGCTCTGATGCTGAGAGGTATGACAAATGTGTCAGGGCCATCACCATCACCCAGAGACATTTCAAATTGTGACATATTTGTTGCACCCCAGTCCCCCACATAGTGACTCTGGATGTGTCCAAGCAAGGCAAGGAGCAGTTATGCAGTGTAAGTGTGCAGAGTATCCTCCCATCCAAGGCAGACACAAGTACTACAGTGGCTTTTTTATCTGTCCTTGATTTTGCAGAATGTTCTGGTTTTCTGCCATATTTTATACTGTTGATTTATGCTTCTTCTTATTCATAAAATTCATGTTGTTGCAGTGCCTGTTGCTCTGTGTTTAAGTATCAATGCTTTAATGACCATCAGGTAAGCTTGTCAAAGACTGTAAGATGCAAGTAAGCTTTAATAAGCATACTGTTAAAGAATTACCAACATTGAAAGCCTTTTTGTTGTTGCCATGTAGAGAATATTTGCATAACTAGATAGCGTATAAGCCTTAGGTATTGAAATGCATATGACAGTATTTGTAATAAAGGACAGGACTACAGCATTTTCAGAAGCTCATTACATTTGTTGGAGACTTGCATTCATCTTTCAGGCTTTACCCGTAAACTAAACAGAATGCCAATCTATCATGTGTGGTCCATAACCTGAGCAGTAATCCTTTAAGCCAATTTATCTTGAGCTTGTTTATTGTTTGCTGCTCATTTTTTACTTTGATCATGTTTTCCCCATGAAACAAGTAGATAGTTGTTGTCAGGCAGCAGGTCTTTTTTGGATAAGAAACATTTTTACAAGTGGGGATATTGCTACTTTCAGCATGTTACTTGGTACTTTTATAAAGCTAAATATAAATTATAATTAGAACTGCAGTGCAAGGAGAAGTGGTTTGAGTTGAGTGCTCCTTGTTTTTTAATACTTGATTTTTACTGCCATTCCAGTAATGTATTTAAAAAGTAATTTATTTTTTCATGCCTCACAACCTTTTTGTTTCCATCTAGATATTAAATAAGCTGTCATGTAGCCAATGCATTGAAATATATTTTTTTCTTCTACAATTCATTTTGTCTTGATTGGACTTTCATAATGACGGTTTGGCAATGGCACCCAGGGTAGCATATTAAATTAAAGTCCCCGTTTTTGCAGTTTTTAGAATAGCTCCACCCCTTCCAGTTGGGCCCACCCATTCAGCTGTCTCCTGCAGCTCCCCATTGATTTGAAGTCACTAGCCACCACTGTCAGTTGTCACTTTCTGTGTTTCTGTATAACTAATTCCACAGACTCTAAACGAGAACACTGAAAATGCAGTATGCACAATTTATTTTTGAATACCAAGACTGTTTCTTCACTACATTTCTTTAAAGATAATAGCTCATTATCAAGGTAAATAACTTTTCTGTATGTTTATAAAAATACTTTTACAATCATTACTGGTTTAAAAACTTAAGGAAATGTTATCTGAGTCATGCACATAAAAGAAGACAGAAAATCATAAACAGTATTTGAATATTTGAAAGTAACATTTTGTAATAGTCTTTACGTACACTTGTTATATCATATTAAAATGAATGAATGTAACTGAGTTCTGTATAAACCGCTCAGTTTATTCCAGGAAATTGCTTGTGAGGGGAGGGGAGTGCAATTGAGTTTCATGTTCAGATTGATATTTTATGTGCAAAAAAGATCTTTATATAAGTATAAAAAATATCAAAATAAAACACATTTTTTGTGTTTTTTTTCTCTGAGGTTTGGCAAAAAGCCTGAGGCAAAAGAAACCACTTCTTTTTCTGGATTACTTTTACCTATGTTAAATATAAAGTTCTTACATTTGAAGTAGCCTGCATACTGTTTTTTATTTATTTTGGTAATACTATACGCTAGAATTATTTTGGTAATACTGTACGCTAGAATCCGCCACATAACACAAGCACTCTGGTCACTCCTCAGCAGGTACAAATATGACACAGTCATTGTCCATGCTGGTGTGAACGACCTGAGATGTACCTCCCTGGACTACATGAAAAGAGACATAGAGGAGCTCTCTGATTATGTAGCACAGGCAGGTATGACCCTGACCCTTAGCAGTATCCTTCCTTCACCAAGAATGATGCCACAATATAGAGACAAGATGATCAGCTTTAACAATTGGCTTAATGTCTGGTGTCATTCAAAGGGGATCCAGTGTCTGTCTGCCTGGGATGACATGCTTGACAAGCCACGCTGCTTCGCAAGGGACGGCTTGCACCTGTCACCCCTGGGATTCCGGATATTGGCTAAGACTCTTGCCACCCCCATAGTGCCTTTTTTAGGCAAGGCTCAAATTCTAAACCTACCACCCTAGAAAACAAAAATGGGAAGAAACTGAGGGTAATTCTGCTCAATGCCAGAAGTCTAAATCTCAAAATGTACGCACTCGAGGCCCTTCTCAGTATGGAGAACATCAATGTCTGTGCTGTAACTGAAACCTGGTTCAAGGCTCCTGAGAGCACCCTGGCACTATTAGGTTTTACCTCATATCATTCGTTCCGGCCCCAAAACCCGGACCACACCACAAAAGGAGGGGGTGTATCCATATTCATAAAGGATACCCACACCTCCAGGTTGGTGGCAACGCACGAAGCTTCGGAAACCATCCAGGTGCAACCATAGGCAAAACTGCTCTACAAATTGTAGCATGCTACAGGCCACCCTCTCAAACTCAGGAACCCCACACAGCCTTCCTGAAGACACTGGAGGGTATAAATGTATCTCCAAACACCATCATATTGGGTGACTTCAACTACCCGAATATAGACTGGGAACATTACTCAAGCCCTAACTTTCTAGCCCAATGGTTCCTGGAGTTCATAAATTCAAATGCCATGGAACAGCTAGTCACTGTTCCCACGAGAGGAGAAAATATACTAGATCTCATTATCACAAACATGGGGACAAAATGCTCCACACCGGAAGTATATCCCTCATTGGAGAGATCTGATCATAAACTAATCTCACTGGAAATCCACATCCCACCTCCACCCCAAACAAAAAAGACCACAGTGAAGAACTTCTCTAAAGCAAACTTCACACTACTCAAGACTGGTGTGGTATCCTTCAATGCCCCTGAGCCAGTGGAAACCACAACCAAAGCTGCGGAAGCCCTTACAAATGCCTTCTATGAACACCTCCAGGACTGCATGGATCAGGCAATCCCAAATAAAACCAAGACTCTTTCCACAAAGGGCAAACGTCCAGTCTGGTGGACCCCAGCCATTAACAAACTTTACAATAAGAGGAGAAAGCTATTACATGATAGAACAATATCCATAAAAGGGAAGTCACCCCTGATCATTATTAGTAAAAAAATATGAGCACTCATAAAATCAACTAAGGCCAATTTTGAGAGAAAAATTGCCATGGATTCAAAGGACAATCATAAGGCCTTTTTCAGCTATGTTAGGAACCTGGGTGGAAACTCCCAGATATGCTCAGAATTAGTCCAAAATGATACAAAATTCACTGAACCCACAGACATTGCCAACATACTGGCAGACAGGTTCAGTGCAAACTTCACCCCCCTCTCCCCCCCTAAAGGAGAGATAACTATCCCAGCAGAGTGTAGCCTCCCAGACATCTCAGATGCACAGGTGAAAGCTGCTCTCTCTAAAGCTAAAAACACAGCATCAATGGGACCGGATGGTGTCCCCGGCTGTGTGCTACACGAGCTACATGAGGAATTAAACCCACACATAAAGCAGCTGTTTAATCTCAGCCTTACCACAGGATACGTGCCCAAGGAGTGGCATACGGCAACTGTGGTCCCACTCCACAAAGGCGGTGCCTCTACGGACCCTGGTAATTACCGCCCCATAAGCTTAACAAGTCTAGTCTGCAAAGCTATGGAGAGGATCATAATGGAGCTCATAAACAAAGATATAGGGGACTTGCAGACATTGGACCCGACCCAGTTTGGCTTCGTCAAGGGCAGATCATGCCTTTTGAACTTGGTCGACTTCTTCGAAACAGTCACCAAGGCCATTGATGAGGGAAAGGCAGTCCATACAGCCTACCTTGACCTTGCAAAGGCCTTCGACACAATACCCCACTCGGGTATTGTAGAAAAACTTACCAGCTTAAATGTAAACCCATATGTCACAAGATGGATTGCAAACTGGCTTAAGGACAGAACCCACAGGGTTAGAGTTGCTGGCGCTATGTCAGGCTCCAAGACGGTCACAAGTGGTGTCCCACAGGGCTCGGTCCTTGGCCCCCTATTGTTCGGCATCTACTTCTCAGAAGTACAGGCCAACATGGGAGGACTTTGGCTGACAAAGTTTGCAAACGACTGCAAACTGGGCGCCATAGTGGAAAGTGCATCGGACACGGATATCCTTCAGAAGGGACTCACGGAAACAGATAGCTGGTGCCAGAGCCATGGCCTGAAGTTAAACGCCAAAAAATGTATAGTCATACCCTTCGGGAAAAACAAGGTAACCCCAAGCTACCATATAGGTGGCAATCCACTAAGCACAGAAGAGGTTATCAGGGACCTGGGGACCCAGGTTGACAGTGGCCTTTCTTTTGACACTCACGTTGCTAAAGTGGTTAGAAAGACCTTCTACATTGCCCACCTGATCATGAAGGGATTCACATCCAGATCTAGTGAGGTCATTGTTCCCCTGTACTCTTCACTTATCAGACCAATGATCGAGTACAATGCCCCATTCGGGATGTATCTCACCCGACATCTGCAGCAATTGGAGAGACCCCAAAAGTTCCTCACCAAAAGGATAAAGGGACTCCAAAATCTGTCATATGCTGCCAGATTGAAGAAACTCCAGCTCTATTCAGTTGCATACCGTCTGCTCAGAGGTGACATGTGCCTGACATACAAGGCCATGTCCAACCCGGAATTAATGGACATGCTCCACCTCAAAAAATCCAAATCCACCAAAACCACTAGAGCAAGCAACTTAAACCTTAGCACAGATATAAATAGGATGTGCTGGAGGGATAGATTTATCACTCAGAGACTCCTTATGCTGTGGAATAAAATCCCAATCCATGTGAGGCAGAGCACCTCGTTGGCTCTGTTCAAGAGAAATCTTGACCTGTGGATGGGAGATCGTAGGTTTATCCCGGGAATCATCTCTGTGTCACTGCTGGACAGAGGCACAACAAACTAATGGGCACAGTATTTTTTCATATAAGGGGTGGCGTAAGCCACAAAAATTTGGGCTAGGCTTATAAATGCCTTAGGGCAGATAGCCTAGTATAAACCTATGAACCTATGAACCTATGTAAGGCCCACTTGGTGCATCCATGTTCAGGAATGAACTGCAAATACTAGGGCAGGAAGTTAAGTAACATGTTCTGCTAATATTAGGGTAGCACAGAAAAGAGGAAGCTATTTTATACAAACTCAGGAAGATGCACACACAGAGATCCTTCACTTGTAGTAAACTCTCTAGGTTACCCTTCCAATCCTGATTAAAATCCTAACAATCTACTTGTTGCTCAGCTTACAAGTTTACAGCTCCGCTTACTGATGACTGATCTGGTCAGTTTCCCATCTTAAGGAAAGTCAGTAATAATGCAGACCTGTTACCAGTCAGACATATTTTATTGTTATCTACTTTGTCTAATCTTTGTTGCTCCAAAGAATAACTAGAGCATAATAATATCAAATGTAACCCAGCAAACTTTGCTGAGCTAGTGAAAAATCTTACCTCCAGATAAGGCACTGCAGAATATTTTTGTTCATATCAGTGAGTAACTTTACCATTAAACAAAATTAACATCCATTTGTAAAACATCTCATTTTAAATTTTAGAAAGCATTGTTTTACAAAAATAATCCTTCCTAGCTATACACAACACTTGTTTATTTAAAAAGCTCTTGTGATAGAGCTGTGGTATCAGGATCTTTTAAAATGGCCTCACCGGGATAAAGAGCAGCTTATTTGTAGATATGGCTGTTGTCATCTGGATATGGTCCTTTCCTAAATGTTTTACGGGTTACAGTTCTATCATCTGTAGTCTCTCTTAGGTCTCATTCTTCCTGGCAAATGAGTACAAGAGTTCTTCCAGAGTTTTTTTTTCTGATACAGATTTATAAAAGCAAATGCACATGGACAAGTACAGATAGAGTATCTGATGAATGATATACTACTGAAGAGGATAGATTATGCATTGGGGATAATCAGTTTTTCAGTAAAGATATCATAGCATAATGTAAGAAAAATAATTACAGGAATTGTTTTGTAACAGACAGTGGGATTCAGAGAAACTACTGATGGCAACTGCTGAAGCCAATCTGGCCAAGCCACTCATTGAAGGTTTGTTTATCTTTCTATTTATTTTTTCCTATGGACTCATCTCTCAAAAGTCATAAAGCAAGACCTTTAAAATTAAAGAGGTTTTCAGAGACCAGCATATCCACTGACCAGCAACCATGATGTGACAGGGCTTGAACATCTATCAGTTCAAGGAACCATTTAGGACAACAACTGCAGCTCCTTGCATTGATCTGATTTCCAGGTACAAAACTTTTAAACTTAGTATGCCTATCAAACGTCTGCTTCCCAGCCCACTGATTTCTTTCATTTTTTTTCAGACTGGTAAAAGGCATGAAGTTTCTAAATCATGAAGTCGTGAACAAGCTCCATTAAAACACATTATCACTTCTGGAATACTAGGTGCATCTCAGTTTCACAATTTTCATAGAAGATAATAGAGATAATTCCTGATGTACATCAATTGCCAATCAGCATTTATCAAAACTATGAACACTGTTCAGGAAAAGGCTCAGTCTTCTCCACATGCAAGCTAGACCATGGCTTTTTAAACCATTTTTATTAAATAACTTGTTGTGCAACAAGACCAGCAGTCCAGATACGTTTTTTTTTTTCATTCTGAATATTCCAGAATGACCCTGATGTAACACTTCCAGTATTATAGAGCGCCCCCTTGAAGAATTCTGACTCCTGACTTCAATAATAAATGTCCCGTTCTAATATTTAATACCTGACTTCTGAAACAGTATTAACTTTGGCACTGTTATTTCAGATCATTCATCTAAGACATATTCATGAACATGTAACAAAGTACATATATGGCAGTTCGGTGTTTAATTTGTTTAGTATGCATTGCTACCCCTCCGTAGCATTTAAGATCAGTACTTGATCACCTGTGTCCACCCCTGTCGTAGGTTTTCCTGGAATATGTAACTTACACAGTGTATCAGAAGTAAGGTGCATTTTCTGATTTATGAACAATTTATACTCACGTGCACTCAACAGCACTGTCTAGTGCTGAACTTACAGTGAACTCATTTATGGAACAGGTTTCCTTTTGATGAATACGGTAACAAATGGCTTTTGAACTACACTCAACAGCATTGTCCAGTGCTGAAGTTATGGTAAACTCATTTATGGAAGAGGTTTCCTTTCAATAAACATGATAACAAATGGTTTCTGAACTATATATTTAGCAAATACACAACCATGCTGATAGTTATGAATTCTTTATGACTCAAAAATTATGTCTAAACCTTTATTGTCTATTCATGAGTTGACAGTTTGTTTGCTTTTTACTACCATCAGGCATTGTAAGTGAAAACACAACTCTTATGCCATAAGGTGATGTGCTGTAGGAAAGGATCTAGTCTCTGACAGTTAAGTAATAATTACAAACACTGCAGACTAAAGGAAAGTTTTAATATTTTGACATAATAATTACTGTCCGTTTCTCTACATCAGTAGTACATCTATAAACAACAAATGAAGTAAATGGTTTAACGAGGGTCCAAGATTTGGCAAATATCAGTTATGGCAATTCAATACAGTTATGCCTATAGCGCAGCAACAATTGTACGAGATAGAGTCGTAAAATAGCTCTTACTTTTGTTGGTACAGGGCAGAAATCACATGCATCTACCACACACCCTAATTCTTGAACTTCTTTTTCAAAAAAAAAAAAACATTTTATTTATTTTAAAAGACTGCATCCTTCAATATTTTCAACACTTCATCTAAGTTCTACACATGCTCATCCAGTGTACCCCAGTCTGCCAAATAAATGGCAACATATGACTCAGCCTGTAGTAAACTTTCTATCATTCTATTAAATATATATACAACTGTTGCAGATAACATTCCAAAGTATTCCCTTATGAAATTTTAAGGTTAATTATATCTTAGAAATGATCAGTTGATCAGTATGACTTGTATGTAATTTAGAAAATGTTTGCCCCTGCCAATAATGGAGAAAAGGTCCTCCTCTTGAAGTGTACATCATGTGCCAAAGACAGTAGCTGGTTTACAGTTAATTTGTAATATCCACATATCCACACAACCTAATATTTCCACCAGGTTTTATATGGATGACATAGGGGTAGGTGCTGATAGAAAGTCCAAGGACCATAACAGTGATTCTTGGAACAGTGAGATTTAATTGCAAATGGGGGGGGGGGGGTACATACTAATTATAAGACTGGGATACCGTAATATATTCTCCCTATCATTTGGAATATCAGTCTCAGAGGAATTTATCTGGGAAAGGAAAAGGAGTTAAGTGGGATATGCTGAGCCTACCAACAGAACAAGGAGGTTTAGGATTACCTGATTTAAAGGGATATTTTAGAGCTACACAGTTAAGACTCATATACATAACACAAGCAGAAGGTTATAATTCAAAAAGGAAAAGGATGATGAGGTGGGGAAGTTCAAGAAATAAGGAAGGAATGGGATTTTGGATGCAGATCCTTAAAGACAATAATAACAACCATACAGAATATTATATTCATAACGATGCAGAAAAAATCATGAGAACTAAGCCAATACAGGGATGGAGAAAGGAGATTTTGACAATAGGAATGACAGCAAGTAGATGTACAGAAAATAGACAAGAGAAGGTTAGAATTTACTGAATAAAACTTTTAAAGGAACAAAGGTAGAGGGAAAGGTAATAGAGTGGGATGAGGCCAAGAAGACATTTAGACTGCAGGTTAGAGATGGCCTTCCCTATCAGGGATTGATATCAGAGTATAGACAAAGAGAAAGGGATAGGAGAGTCCTAAATGAAAGACCTGCTCTGGTAGAGTTTTTAGTTGAATGCAGAACAGAAGCTGCTGTTAAAAAGGGATAGTTAGTAGAACATATAAAATATTGCACGATATCTATCAGAACTGGTCAGAGAAGGCTAGAAAAGATTGGGAAGAGAGACTAGAAAAGCAATTTATCAGGGAACAATCGGAGGACATATATATTGCTTCTGGGTATACAACAAACTCCAGTAGGTTTAGGATTTTTGCTTGGAATTGTTTGCCTTGGTATTTTTATACTCAAAGCAGACTTCAAAGACTTTTTCCTCAGGTACATAGCAAATGTTGGAGGCTTGATGTGGAAAAAAGAGATAACTGGAACATGTTTTTTTTTTTTTTTGAGTGTAATGAGTTGGCAGATTTTAAAAACTCCCTAACGACTACTATGTCAGAAATACTGGGGGAGCAAATGGCTTGGACACACAGTTGAATTGCCTGGAAATAGCAAGGCCTTATTAAGTTTAATTCTGCTACCTGTCAAAAAAAGCATTTACCAGAAAATGTAAATCAAAATCTAAACCAACTACATGTGAATTACTGAATATTGCATAAGAGATAAAAAAACAGGAAGAGGGATATTTAGAAAAGTGAATTAGCAAGTTAATTCGAAATAAATTAATTGAATTTGTGAGAACAATACATGCAGAATAATGTCCAGAAAGGAGGAGTGAGGTTTAAGGGAAGGCAGGAATTGAGGATTTATGTAATGTTTTACTGAAAGACAGTTTTATTAAGAAAGGAAACATATGTAATATATCATCATCTTCTTTCGGCTGTTCCCGTTAGGGGTTGCCACAGCGGATCATCTGTTTCCATTTCTTCCTGTCCTCTGCATCTTGTTCTGCCACACCAACCACTTGCACATACTCTCTCACCACATCCATAAACCTTATCTTAGGCCTTCCTCTTTTCCTGTTATGTGGTAGCTTCATCCTTAGCATCTTTTTCCAATATACTCAGCATCCCTCCTCAGCCCATGTCCAAACCAACATAATCTTGCCTCTCTGGCTTTGTCTCCAAACCTTCCAACCTGGGCTGACCCTCTAATATACTTATTCCTAATCCTGTCCACCCTCATCACACCCAGTGCAAATCTTAACATCTTTAACTCTGCCACATCCAGCTCTAACACCTGCCTTTTTGCAAGTGCCACTGTCTCCAACCCATATAACATAGCTGGTCTCACTACCCTCTTGTAGACCTTCCCTTTCACTCTTACTGGTACTCGTCTGTCACAAATCACTCCTGACACTCTTCTCCACCCACTCCACCCTGCCTGTACTCTCTTCTTCACCTCTCTTCCACACTCACCATTACTCTGAACTGTTGATCCCAAGTATTTAAACTCATCCACCTTTGCCACCTCTACTCCTTGCATCCTCACCATTCCTCTATCCTCCCACTCATTCACACACATATATTCTGTCTTAGCCCTGCTGACCTTCATTCCTCTTCTCTCTAGAGCATATCTCCTTCTCTCCAGGGTCTCCTCCACCTGTTCCCTACTCTCACTACAGATCACAATGTCATCTGCAAACATCATAGTCCATGGGGACTCCTGTCAGATCTCGTCTGTCAATCTGTCCATCATCATTGCAAATAAGAAAGCGCTCAGAGCTGATCCTTGATGTAATCCCACCTCAACCTTAAATGCATCCGTCACTCCCACCGCAAACCTCACCACTGTCACACTACCCTCATACATATCCTGTACCACTTTTACATACTTCTCTGACACTCCCGACTTCCTCATACAAAACCACAACTCTTCTCTAGGCACCCTGTCATATGCTTTCTCTAAATCCACAAAGACACAATGCAACTCCTTCTGACCTTCTCTGTACTTCTCCATCAACACTTTCGGAGCAAACATCACATCTGTAGTGCACTTTCCTGGCATGAAACCATACTGCTGATCACTAATCATCATGTCCCTGTTTAACTTAGCTTCCACTACTCTTTCACATAACTTCATGCTGTGACTGATCAATTTAATCCCTCTGTAGTTACTACAGCTCTGCACATCACCCTTATTCTTAAAAAGTGATACCAAAACACTTTCCTCAGGCATCCTCTCACTTTCCAAAAGTCATTAAACAATCTGGTTAAAAACTCCACTGCCATTTCACCTAAACACCTCCATGCTTCCACAGGTATGTCATCTGGGCCAACAGCCTTTCCATTCTTCATCCTCTTCATAGCTATCATTACTTCCTCCTTGTTAATCCATTATACTTCATGATTCACTATCCCTACATCATCCAACCTTCTCTCCCTCTCATTCTCTTCATTCATCAGCCCCTCAAAGTACTCTTTCCATCTGCTCAACACACTCTCCTTGCTTGTGAGTACGTTTCCCTCACTGTCCTTTATCACCCTTACCTGCTGCACATCTTTCCCAGCTCTGTCCCTCTGTCTCCCTCTTTAGTGTCCAACCTTTCACACAACTCTCCATATGCCTTATCCTTAGCCTTTGCCACCTCTCTTTGCCATGCTCCTCATCTTCTTATACTCCTGTCTACTTTCTTCATCTCTCTGACAATCCCACTTCTTCTTTGCCTACCTCTTTGCCTGTATACTCTTCTGTACTTCCTCATTCCACCACCATGTCTCCTTGTTGTCCTTCCTATGTCCCGATGTGATACCAAGCACATTTCTAGCCATCTCCCTTACTAGCTCTGCTGTAGTTACCCAGCTATTTGGTAACACTTCACTGCCACCCAGTAATATATAATGTATATAAATGGAAAATGTTAATATGGTTTGTTTTATTTTCTGTTGATGTATGTGTGCCTATGTCCTAAGCGATAATTGTAACATAAGATCAGTTTGGCTATTTCTCCGGATTTCAATTAATTCATCATAGTCACACTGTTTCTACAATCAGTATCAAGGTTTACACTGTTCCCTTCTAGTTTCATTTCTATCATAAATGGGATAACATTATGCATATCTAAGTTGTGTATAGCATGTACAGGAATGTTTATTTTGCTGTCTTGGTACTTTACTCTTCTGTAAAAGTATTAAACTTCCTTTCGGTTCTTGCTCAAATGCTTTCTGACATGATTTATTTTTTTATTTCCATGTACCTTGTTATATGTCCTACTTAACTTTGCATTTAGAAGCTGCATGCTGTTTATTAAGACTGTGTGCAGTCTGTACTCTTGGGACCATAGTCTCTGCAGTTCTGCACCTACACTTTGTTAAATGCCACAGCAGGTCATTGAAGTTGCATATTTAACACATTTCATTTGCTGTTTCCACTGTTAAATAATAGAAAGTATTGTCAGATGGCAAGTTATTTTTGCTTGGCTTCTTTTATATGCAGTCATCATTTATTCTGCATATAATCCTGTCTCTTATTCTTTGCTATAATGCTTCTTTACAATTATAGATCTGGGTTAATTTTCTAAACTCAGCCAAATATTTATTGACTGATTCCGTTAGATTTTTGAGACTTACATTTGTATCTCTCCAGTTTCCCCCAAGTTTATTTTAATAGACTTATCAGATATATCTACAGCAGAAAGATTTTCATTTAACTGTATGTTTCACATCCAAACACATTTAAAACAATGGCTATAATTCTGTCTTCATTTTAATCGTCCTTGTAAACAAAAACTACTCCAGTATTTCACAGCATTCTTTGCAAGACTAGAGTTGTCACATAAAATAAATCAAAATACCCGCTTTTCCAATTTTATCCAATGTTTTTACTTCTTTCCCACTTTTTCAGTAGATGCAACTTATAGTCTCAAATCTTAATGACCTAACTGACAAAAAGCAGGTGTTCTATAAAAGTCCAAGCACTCTTAAATTACTCAACAGCTTTGATGTCATCCAAAATTTGACACAACATTAGCAGTAACCATAAAAGTAAACACAGCTCAATAACGCTACAGCTTCTGGAATGTTCAAAACAGTAAAAACAGGAAGACAGGAGAATTTAGGCAAGTTTAAGGTAGAGACTAAGTGAGACAGGAACTCAGAAAGAGTTCAGGCTAGATTGAGTTAGAGACTAACTGAAGGTCCGTCCGCTGCTCTGCATACAGCGTACTAGATACACATAACATTTTAAAGAAACAAGATGCAGCATGTACACTCTTCATGTTTAAGGGGCATAAACAGCTATTACATTCAGACACAATATTTAGAAAATCCAAGGTCTATTGTGAGGCAGGAGAACCAGTTTATCATTAAATACATGTTTGGACTATCTTGGCGCTGGAGTTTTGGTTTATATATACCAACTCTAAGATCGTACTACAGTGGAGAAAAGGGTAAATTCCCCTTTAATGCATGTCTATGTAGGAACTTGTAGGAGGCTGAATACAGAGACAGAGCCTTTAGGTGATCAGTGTAGGAGAGGGTATTCATGTGCTGAATTCTCCTGGTGAAATCTTCTGTGGGCATTCCAACTGTTGTAAGTGTCTGGTTAGGTATATGCCAAAGGGAGCTTTGTTCTCAATGCTGAAACACTGGTGAGTGAAATGAACAAAGGGCTCATGACTTTACACCTTTTCTGTCGGTGGGGGCTTCCCATTGCTACAGTGCTCTCTTGCTCTGTCTTGGAGCCTAGTGGGGCCTGCAGTTATGTGACTAAAGATGGTTGAGCTGCTTTACAGTTTTGCAGAATACTAACTCATAATGTTTATATACAAAAACGATTACCTTTTAGTGGAAAGATAATGTTGCTCAGCCAGACTTGTGCGCAATAATTAGAGAAGGTTTTGATTCTATCTAATACTAATCTATATGTATACATACACACACACACACACACACACACACACATATATATATATATATATATATATATATATATATATATATATATATATAGGCATATTATGTTATACCAAAAAAATGTCATCTAATCACAAGTTTCATCTAAAACACATTTAGTCAAATCGCATTTCATCTAAAACTTCATATACTGTGAATACCTATCAGAACTTTCTTTTCTGTAGGGGGTACAAGCCACCCTGCATACACCACACCCCCCTTTACTTAAATATGTTAACTCCATGTTCACACAACACAGAGAAAAGAGAACACCACACACAGTAAATCACAGCTGATATGGAAACTTGTGAGTGGACGTTAGTAAGGTACAAATGGTGTACTCGGCTAATTTGCCTTGCAATTCATACCACTCTATTTCCCTAAACCACACCAGCAGTTTTCTAGCAGACATGATTTCACTAAATGAGTTTAAGATCAGATTTTAGATACTTTCAGTGTAAATTGAGTCTTAAATTAAATGTCTTGTACCCTTGTACCCCTATATATATATATATATATACATATATATATATATATATATATATATATAGGAGAGTTCTTTTTGGATAAAGACGTAAACAGAGATAACTGACACTCCATTAGGTATAATACCTACATTATCACAAATTAATTACATTATGATCTGAAAAGGTGGCAGCAATTGTTGCAAAATAAGAAATATATATTGCTACAGTAAAGTGGTTTCAAATGACCCAGTAAAAACTGAAAGGTGTCATAGTCTTAAAAATCAAGTAAGCCTTGTGTTTTTCAAATGAGATGGGCAAAAACTAGGAATATTATTCCTAAAGGATTTACTCATGATGGAAGCTGCTTAATTTCAATAATGTCCTAGAAAATTATATTTATGATTACTATAAGGTAATCTATAATTAAAATAAGGTAGATTACTCTTTAATTATTAGTCTCTGGTTACATAAGACCACACAGAGGCAGGTTCAGATTCCACATAAGGCTTTTAGATGGTAGAAAGTGAAACCTGTTGTTAAAATACTAAAGAAAGGAAAGGTGCATTGATTGAAAGAGTTACCAAGTGAATTTTACAAAGCATTTCACAATAACCTGACCCTTCATTTGTTAAATTTAATGCTGTCATTATCTGAATACACTATTTTGTCTTCGGTGATAATCATCAAAAACATTTTGATTAAAAAGCAATATAAACTAAAACAATGTCACACAGAACAACCAATCGGTTAAAAAACAAAAAGAAAAATCTAGCAAAGCTAGAATTTCTACTGTGTGATTCCTTAAACCTCTTGTATTAGAGGCGACATGGAATATATGCAAATTACCCTTTGAAGACATAGGGTGCTTCAGTTGCTTTATTGGCCTGAATTTGTCCATAAATAGACTTGAAAGAAAAAGTCATGGATATTTAGAATTGCCATTTAGCTGAAACACCTGATGTCCTTAAAGGGTAATTTGCATATGTCCCATGTCGTCTCTAATACAAGAGGTTTAAGGAATCACACAGTGGAAAGTCTAGCTTTGCTAGATTTTTCTTTTTGTTTTTTAACCAACTGTTTTTTCTGTGTGACCTTTTTACTCATTGTTTTAGTTAGTTGGGATATTTTACAGTCACCCTAAGATTTATGGACATCAGCTGGGTATGACAACCCTGTGGTTCCAAATGTTAGCCAAACATTCCATTTATGCTGCACTGATGATGCCATAATAAGGCAGAAACATGCATGTTTACAGCTAGTGGGGTTTGGCTTTATTGACCTGAATTTGTCTATAAATAGACTTAAAAGAAAAAGTCATGGGCGTTCAAAATTGCCATTTAGCTGAAACACCTGACGTCCTTAATGGGTAATTTGTATCCCATGTTGCCTCTAAAAAGCAATATAAAGATAATCTTAACATTTAGGAATATAAACCAGCATCTGTATTGAATACTCATTTCTGCATTTTGACAAAAGTGATAAATCAAGATTTTTCTCCATGCTAGTACAATTTTTATAACGTATCACTTCAGGTCGGTTCTTGGGGAAATATATTTGAAGTCACATTATTACTTCAGGCTGAGGTGAAATATCTTTCACAAGTTTTTATGATGTACCCTAATTCTACTGCAGTATATAAGATCAATTACTCTATTAATCAAAATTTTTGTGACGTTATGAGGTATGATAACTTTACTACAATATATGAAGATTTAATAAGGAATCTAGCAGAACCTGAGATTACTGAAACCAATTATATACTACGTTTTAAGGTAACAACAGGGTTGGGGGCTGGTATAAAGATTAAAGTGCTTCTTCGTAGACACAAGGTACAAGGTTTGATTCTCACTTTTGAAATTAACTAGGTTTAAAATGGCTGACAGGGACAGCTAGCCTAGTACTTACCTATGAACCTATGAATAGGGGGTTATCAAGAGTGTACCTTGTCAGCGTTACTACTTCTTGTTGGAATGAATCCCATTTTATCTAAATCTCAGGAAGATTTGATGACAGTATAGGCTGTTCAGCATATATGTCAGTAAATTTATATTATCTACAATATCTATACAGTTCCTTAGCAATTTTCATTGAAGTTGCATTTGTCAATAATATGACAGGATTTGTGGTACTACCTAAGTTAAGAATAGGCTGTATATGTTGTACAGTATAATGACATTTACAGAGAAATGTTAGTGTTATCGAACTATATAGTAATACATTGGGCAGATACATTTTTATGTAGTAATATTGATGTCTATGAGTTATTCTGATATACAGTGACATATAAGGCCACAGAAATACCTCACAAAGAGGATTACTAGCCTTAAACAGATGCCCTACCCGGACCGATGCAAAAAACTCCAGCTTTACTCTGTCGCATATCGCCTACTCAGAGGCAATCCCTGCCTAACATACAAAGCTATGTCAAACCCAGCGCTGTTGGACATGCTTCACATAAAGAAATCGCAATCCCTCCAAGCTACACGCTCTAGGGACCTAAACCTTGTCACCACAATAAACAGAACATGCTGGAGGGATAGATTCCTGTCCCAGAGTCTTCCCATACTCTGGAACAAACTACTTATCTATATCAAACAAAGCTCCTCATTAGCACTCTTCAAGAAAAATCTTGATGATTGGATGGGAGATAGGACATTCAACCCAGGGATCACTTCTGTGGCTCTGCTTTTCAGGGGCACAGAAAAATAATTTTCTTGGTTGGCAAAAGCCAGGGTACCATTTGGCTAGGCTTATATAGGCTCTATAGCTAATAGCCTAGTACCTACCTATGAACCTATATACAAAGCAATGGTGGTGCTAAGGTGGCTTTTCAAAATATTTACATTGTAGATCATCTTTAAAAGAAGCTCTAAAGGAAGTAAAGTCTGGACTGCTGCAGACTTTAATATGGAGGGAGTTCAGGACAGCAGGAGCCAATTTGTGGAAAGCTCACTCAGAAGAGCCAAGAGTGAAGGGAGGTCACTGTAATAAGAAAGGCTTGGAGTTAGGAGATGAGGATTAGTTAAGTACAGAATTCAGAAAGAGTAGAATGGGTGGGATGAAACTGTTGTCCTGGGTTCTAGTTAGTGTGCGGGAGGGGTGTGCAAAAATAACAGGCATGCCAAAATTCTAACTTTTCAAATTACGTAAAGTTTTGCAAGAGCAGATACCCCACTTTGCTGGTGTCTATAACATTTCTGCATTCCTAGCTGCTTCCCACCCCAGTTCTGGCTTCATATTAGGTATACGTTTCCTCATCTATGTGCTCTTCATAAGTGATGATCCGCAAGCACTGCCCCAAATGGCTTGTTATTGATTTTCATGGTTGAAGGGGTAGTGTAGTGCAAGCAGTCAGTGGCATTTATATTTGGCACCCACGGCAACTGTAGCTTGCAAAAATAAATGATCGGCAAAGAAAGCTTTCTTTTTCAGGAGCTGAAAAGGAATAATGTTAGTGCATTAGCTGCTCAACCAGTGGTTTGATTCCTCATTCTCTTTCAGCAAAGACTGCTTCACAGTGTAAGTAAAGGTTAAGACCTTACCAACACATTCTTTTTGGAAACTTCATTTGTTTCTGTTTTGTTAATCCCTGTCTTGATAAGAACAGAAAGTGGCTTCACATGGATGAGCAAAAATTATTGAATGCTCTATATCTTAACGTTAATTACCATGGTCCCACTAGCAGTGCAAAGACAGTGTTTTAGTAGACAAGGTTAAATTGGTGTCTTTACTTATAAACGGGTGAGTGGGCACAGTAGAAATGAGTGGAGTAAGGGTATACTTTTTCTTAGTTCAGTAAACATGTCAGGTGAATGTTAGTTTATTTCTCAGCTGTGCCTTTGCTTCCAGATGTTCATGAGGTACTTAAATTTTACATGTAATGACTACAAGGACCAGATGACTTTGAATCAACTTAACTTGCTGTTTTCTGTCTTGTTGTTGTGTCTAGTCAATAATAGCAGCAATTCAACGATAAAGTAATGAAAGAAAAGTGTGTGTGTGTGTGTGTGTGTGTGTGTGTGTGTGTGTGTGTGTGTGTGTGTGTGTGTGTGTGTGTGTGTGTGTGTGTGTGTGTGTGTGTGTTTATGTGGATGTATGCTTGTGTAAGAAATTGTTTGGAATTGCCATAAGGCATCATCACTACTGTAATGTAGCAGGGAGTCATTGCAAAGCAGCTTTTAAGCTTTACTTTACACTTTATGCCCTATGGATAACTGTTGCCATGAAAGAAGCAGGTTGACTGTAAGACCCCCACAACCACCTGTGTTTCTTCTCTGTCATCATAGGTAGTCCTCTTTACCTTATCAATAGACCAGGAAGGCATGTGCCAAGACTTTACAGGGTATAGCTTACATGGTGAATTCAAAAAATTGCTGAACTGGTCCAGAATTGTCTTATTGAAGGTAATTGCTTAAGCAATTGGATTCTTCCTATATGTTATGAAGGTCTTTTACTGATTTCATAAACCAGCACTTTATAAACAAAACATTCAGGTTAACACTTATTAAATAAACTGTTTAAGGGAAATAAAACTTTTATCTGCTACCTTGGGTAGTAATACATGGGATTCGAACATTATCAACAGCAATGTATAGCCATTATATGCATTTTAGTTTTTGCATGGAGGTTTTTGAATCAGGTGTAGATGGCATAGAATAAAACTATAAAAAATGCAATAAGCTGGCAGGAATTAGTATGGAAGCAAGAGGTTATGAAGTGATATGAAATCTGCACCCTTCTTGTGCACAGCAGGATGGCGTCATGAGCATTTAGACATTTATCTTATCCCTAGCCAAGGTGTAGCAGCCATATCACTGTAGCACAGAAGGAATATTGTTAAATTAAACTGTATTACATGCTATGATTTCCCACTGGTTTAGCTAAATTAGCAGTGGCTCCGTCATGCATATATTAGTTGATTAGTCATTATTACTTTACAGATTTGCATCAGTGATGTGGACAGTTAAGTGTTTAAGTAAGCGGCACTTTTAACTTCTGCTTTACTCTGAAAAAACTTAAACATTCAATAAAAGTTCCTGTTTGAATATACCTTTGCTTGCTGTAATCCTCTTGTGAAAATTGACCATAAGGCTTTTTTTTTTGCTTTTCTGGTGTGTGGGGGCACTAACTGAGGGTCTCGCACCAGGCTTAATGGTCTAGCTACACCTCTGAGAGAATTTAATACTTTTTTTTTTCTTTTTTGGAGAAAAAGGGCCTCCTAAGATGTCTTGGGAGGTACTGGTCCTTCTGTTGAGGTACAATGGTTTAGCATATCTCATCTATTGGTGTATCTTTATGCACGCTGATGCCGTTTTCTTTGAGTTTGATAAGCTGATACCTCTTGAATGAGAAGACTGTTTTGGGTATAGTACAGACATTAGATATCGCTTATATTTGTCAAGCTCTTATGCCAGGATGCTTGTCATAGTTTGTACATTTTTTTTCTGAATTTATCATATTGAGCAGTATTTTTTTTCTTATTGCTGTTTTAAGGGTGACTGCCTACTATGTAGGTTTATTACTTCGTCCTGTACATTTGCAATGTTACAAACTATAATTAGATGGTTGAATTTTCCTGATACTTTGAATAAATACCAAGGGCCTATATTGCCTGCCTTAGATCCTCATAGACTTCATACTGGAACATATGATTCAGTTGTTGGAAGTTTTGCTTTATCAGTCTTTCCAACTATTTTGGTAGAGCATTTGGAGTATTTGTATGATGTTCGTGTTAATAGTAACTGAAGGGACTATATGCTCACATGTCCAGCGGACTAGTGTATACAGTATAGCAAACAGCCTTCACTGCTATAAGGCAGCTTTGTGAGTTCTACCTCCAATTTTTCACATAGGCTGAACAAGGTTATATGTGGATATCTAGTGCCAAAGATCAGGAGAAAGGTGAAGGAAAAATATAAAAAAAATTAGTTAAGATGAAACTATATTAATAAACATAGCAAATGAACTTAAAATGCAATATTAATGGAAGAAAAAAACAAAGAGGGATGCTTTTTGTTTTCTGTGGCATGTCCTTCAAAACAGCAGTCACTTCTGGCTTATTCACTATAATAGTACCACACTGAACCATGAATCTGTATATTTTTGAGTAAGACAAATGACTGCAAACTTCTCTGTTAAGCAGCTGGAAGGTTCATCCCAAATAAATAGCTGGTGCCAAAATCATGGACTGAAACTAAATGCCAAAAAAATGCATTTTTGTATCCTTTGAGATGTCTACCCCAGGAAACTACAACATTGACAGTACACCCCTAAGAGTTGACCCAGGAGTTCAAAATTTGGGAACTTATGTGGACAGTGACCTAACTTTTGACCAACATGTATCCATTATCATAAGAAATTCCTTCTGTATTGCACAGTTTATAAACAAAGGGACTGTGTCCAGGTCTAGGGATGTCATCATTGTCCTTTACTTAGCCCTCATTAGGCCAGTCATTGAGTATAATGCCCCCCTTCTGTCCAGACACGTGGAATAACTAGAATGTCCACACAAATAACTTAAAGGGATACAAGGCCTAAGCAATATGTCCTAATTGGACCAACTCAAAGCCCTGTCACTATATTCGGTATCCTACAGACTGCTAAGAGGAGATCTGTGCCTGGCACACTAGCCATCCTCCAGCCCAGTACTGATGTATTTACTGCACATCAGCAAGTCAAATGACCAACATATTCTGTACAGGGATCTAAACCTGTTCTGCAACATTAATAGAATGGTTTATCTCACAGCAGATACCACTGCTCTGGAACAGACTCCCCATTTGTATAAAAAGCTCAACATTGTCCATACTCAGGCACAACCTGGATCTATAAATGGGTAAATGAGTAAAAGAACATTTACCCCAGGACCACCCCCTGGGGGGTTATTGGACAGAAGCACCTCCTAAATGCTTTATCCCATTCATGGATCCCCTCACATTATCCATGGTATGATCCCAGTTATTCTCATTAGGAGTAATATATAATTATCAACCATAGGATGGGTAAGGCCAGTCTCTAACCAAATAGGATAGGTTAATTTGAGCACAAAAAAGGGAAACTGGCTAGGCTTAAAATGGTCTGCAAGGGCAGCCAGCCTAGTACTTACCTAAGAACCTATAAATCTGCCTTGGACAAAGTAAAGGAAAAGACAACGGAAGCAGCAATTTGTTGACTTTATCAGCACCAACATTTCAGGTGATAAGACAACAACACATTGTCACAATAGGAACGTCTTACCAGGCCTAACTGATCTAGCTTAATGACTGGGTAACAGCAAAGGTTAATCAGCAGATGGGTTATATGAAAACTGAATACTTTATGCTAGAGACATAGGCATTTGTGGTGGGTAAAGAAATAGAGTAATGTCATAAGACATCAGGTGGTAGTAAGGGGTGGCATCAGATGAAACAGAAAGAGGTAACTAGTGAGGTGCCATAGAGGTCAGTCTTGGACCCAGTGCTAATAAGCATTTTATTGGAAACATAGTGACTGGGTTCAGAGAATGTAGTAATCTTTTGCTGATAGTAGCAGCATTAGAGTGATCTTTATAACCAGCCATGTTATCTGCATGGATGTGTAAAAACTGCAAGATGTGTATAACAACTTGGTTAAAACACTGGTAGATACAATGATGCACACTCTGTCCTGATGAGACTTAATCAGGAAATGTGGACTGCAGATGAATATGGGCATCAAAATCATTACCAGAATGAATAATGGTGTTAATGTGAAATGACAACGGTGACAGTTGATAGAATACTGAAGTGAATTGCCATCTGTCTAAAGAACGGTAAATCCATCCTTTTGTTCTGATAAGTCCATTACAGCATTATATATCTGTCTGGAAATACTACCTCAGGAAGAATATTACATTTGCTGGCAATAGACAATGTAGGGTCATTTAGATTTTGAGGGGAACCTGTGAAATGGGAAATTGTTTAAGCACAAGATAATCATTCCTTGGAGGACTGGAAGGTGGAGACAGCATGATGCACAGACTAAAAAAGTCCTACATGGATGACAAACAGGATGACTGAAGACCATCAAAAGTGACATCTGTAAGGGGCTGGTTCAGGACACATATGAAACACTTATTTAATAAAAAGTGGGAGATGATCAGGCTCACTGCTAGACTCAAACCTTGTACATAGAACAGGATCAGCGAGATTTAGAAAAGGGCAAATGAGAGCTAGAGAGGTATGAAGAAATGGGAGGGAAAGATGAACAGGGGCTAGCTACATCTCTAGTAAGACTACACCTACTAATGCTGCCCTCTGATTGGCTGTATCATATATTCATATGTCCAGCTATACAGGAATTCAGAAATAAATAAATATGACATCAGAACCATAGCCAACAGTCCTATAAGTTTGTTTAATATCTTCTGTTCATGTAGATTTTCATATGGCCATTATGTTATTAATAAGAATACCTTGAACTGTAAAAGAAAAGAGTTTAGATTTTTTGAAACTTAAGTGGTTGCCACTAAATGTAGAGTAAAATTAAAACAATGGATTAATCCACACAGTATTTGCATTTAGTCATCATGCAGAGTTAAAGAAAGTGGTCATTTAGCAGAAAATGACTCTGAACCTCTCACAAAAAAGAATCATTATATTAGTCATGTAAATCCTGTCTTGGCTACATACTGATATCAAAGCAGCACCTTGTCAGTCACCAGTGAATACTTAAAGTACAAAGTACATTCTAAACAGGTGACCTTATAGCCACCTATTTTTAATATCCTACTTGAGGTTATAAAACTTGTAACACAGGGCCAGGGCTAGATGCAGAACTAGGTGGCCTAGGCATCTGCCTAGCGCCCAGTGCTGTCTGGGGGACCCAGCCATATAAGATTAATTAAAAAAAAAAAGAAAATTGCCTTACAACATTAACTACCCAAACAGTCAACTAATACTGGTGGTTATTTAACATTTCTTGTTTCCATGCAACAGCTCCTACCTCTTTGATTAGCTGTTTCAGCTATTAAGCCACAGCATTCATGCACAGCAAACAACTTTGCAGGAACAACTGACATGAGATTCAAACACACAGCAGATGCTCTTATTAAGAGAACTGTGCAGCACTACAGGAGACGAGACTTGATTTGATGAGCAGAATTTCTTCTTTTTTTTTTTTTATTTTGCTACATGAGAGAAACTTGACAGTTTAGAAGGATGAACTGCAATGGAACTTACCAGTACAGCACCTGATACTTGAGCAGAATTTCTTCTTATTTTGCAACAAACGACCTAGGTTTTGTGCATAAAAGGTCAAACAAATGAACTACAGCAGAATGGTAGGATGAATTGCAGCAGAACGGTAGGAGAGATATTGCATTATAAGGATGAAATACAGAACAGAACATGAGCAGTGAAGGTACAAGCTACAGAGGTGTGTGTCTAAATGCCCTAGTTACAAATGACTGTTTAGTTAAGTGACTTGCTCAGACTCAAACCTTGTACCTTGGATACAGGACCCAAGAGACTTACTCCTTCACACCAACTATTTATTAGTGTTATATTTTTTTTTCATGTAGGAAATCATTGAGGAATACAGTTAGTCAATGTCAGTTGTTAAAGCTTTACAGTCAGTGGTTCATAACATGCGTGTTGATGCAAAACCTGTTGATTTAGAATAGTCTGCTTTTATTTGTCTCTAGTTTTGCAGAACATCTCTAATTTTGCTTCATATTTATGCCCTGTCCTTGCCTAGGTCACTTAACCAGACATTGCTGTGGGCCAACAGGTAAATTTCAGCTAGGCTCCTCACTGGTCCTCCGCACTTTAAGCCTAGTAACTAGTACCTGCGAACCAGAGTAGCTCAGGTGTAAAGGAAACAAATTGATTGCAGTAAATGGGAGCATCATCAAATCAGTTATGTTCTTTGGATGTGATCCTTAGTTTCCTTAATGTTGGCAGTGTGTTTATTATTTAGTTGTGAACAAACTAGACAGCACAAAGTCAATGAGTTTAATATATTTAAACCATGAATACATTTTTAATTTAACATGTTTTATGCAGGCATATGGGTGTGACATGCACTGTATTTGAGCTACAACCGTTTGTCTAGCACCTTATGAAGATGAGTAAGGCTATGAGCTGTTAAAGAGCTGCTTCCTGTAAGACATGGTTTGATTTCCTTAGCCTCTATTTTACTTCTGTGTGATTTTTCCAAGTTACTTCACCAGACTGTATTCTTGGGTTGTTCTTGAAAAGGGACACTTGCGTCCAGTGGGCTGTCCCAGGTGTTTCAGTGTTTGAATGGCTGCATTATGCATTTGTCTTTTGAATTGCTGCACCCTCTTCACATCCACATTAATTAGCACTTTACTATATGCTAGTTAAATATGAATTCCAGCACATCTCATAGTTTAATAGAATGCCAAATGCATTTTCACTAAATGTGAGTTTCAAGGGAACAGAAGTGTAGTGTGAGAGTGTTTTGTTCAGCAAATATATGTCAGTGTGTGATGACCTACCACTGGACCAGTAATCAAGGAGCCTCAATCCTCACCACTGGCACCAGTGGGCGATGTACACTGGGAGGATAACAGGTATACACACAATATTTCCAGATGCAGCTGTCTGCGTCAAGTGCAAGTTCCCTTAAGAGCACACAGAGACCACAGTCAGTCTGGGATTGGGTTTTCCATCTTTCTCCAGATCCCAAATAAGACTCCTCACTGGCACAGCTATAGGGTTGAGATCTAAGATGAGCCAAGCCAAGACCCCCAGCACCCTCTCTGTCCAACCAGTGCTTCATGTCCCTGCCCAAGTAGCTGACACACACACACTCTTTGAGGTTTGATTTACACACACACACACACACACACACACACACACACACACACACACACACACACCTGGGAAAGTCTGGCACCAGTTTACTAGCTATGCCCACTTTTGCCCAGACTATAAGGTAGTTATCACTGCCGCCCTTAACAAAGGGTGGCCAATCATACTGTGTAATATTAATACAAATGGTAGTTTGACCAAGAGCAAGGTTATTAGGAGTGGCCCACACAGTGTCACCAAATAAATATGCAAGTACTCTCAAAACTTAAATATCTCTAGAAAGATTAGCCACAATGAAGGTTTAAATATATTTAACAATAAATAATAAAATAACAAAAAATGCTCAGTATATATTCACAGTGATATCAGAGTTCAAAACCGCAGGAAATATTTAAAACAACATTGCAGGACAGCCTCAAAAATAAAGAAAATTATCTAAACTAAGCTTTGCTATATTTCTGACTATATCTAAGAGAGTTACTATACCCTAGAAACTTACTTACAGGGCAAGGCAGATATGTGGTGAATGGTTTCTGTTGTTGTCATGTTCAAGAGTGAATACAGAATGCACCGTCTCTCTCAGAGAGTTCTCAAATTAATATCTCAAATATTCATGATGGCATAGCTTGCAGAATGACATTATTTCTTGTCATCTGACTCTATCCCAGGTGAAATCCCCACTGCTGGAACCTGGCAGTATTTAGCATCTACCTGTGAAAATACAAAGATCTCAGATCTTTTGCAGATGCTGTAAGTCATAAAACAATTGCATTTCTTCATACTTTCAGAGGTAGTAAGTAGTTCATTCCAAATACAATACAGAAAGCTTCTCAACACAGACTCTGTGTCTTTAGCTGCAATGAAAACTGAAAGATACCATCTTTTATTGCTTAACCATAAAGCAATTTAATTTCATCTATTTTTAAGTTAACCTCCTATATTTCAATTTACACTGTTAAAATATATACATTAAAACAGTTACAATAGTGCATGTACATTTCTGATCTATTCAAGTAGGGCACACTGAGGTTACATTTCAAATAGCACTTTGCAAAAACCTTTTCAACACACACTTCTGTACCAGCAGTTTGATATACACATGACATCCAGTTCTAATACATTTATAACACAAGCATCTTATATAAATCATATGTGCTGGCAGAATCCCCCTTTGTCACATAGTGTTTTTTTAGTAAAATTTGAAATAAAAGTTTTAAATGAACTCAAAATATATGCATAATTGTAAAAGTAAAAAAGAACACTTACAGGCTTGAATAGTGTTTATGGTAATTGGGGAAAGACAGCTAAGTAATGTTATATTGGTATGGCTGGTAGTGGCCTATATCATTACTTTCCATAGAGCAGTATTTGTCCAAGATTCAGCTCTGACTCTGGAAGTATATGCTGCAATAATACAGTATTATTAGCCATTCAATTAGGTCAGATATATACTGAGTGACATCAAAAGTGATAGCTATTCTTGATGACAGAAAATACATAGGGCGGTCAAAAATGAGATGTAACTGTCCTGCAGTACATGTAAGCATGTCCCCCCAAATAAGTATGCTATAAACAGTAATATTTATGATTTTTGTGTGACTTGTGGGTTTTGGAATAAAATATGCATTTATATTGTCTGTAATTCTTTATGTTTATTAATTGCACTAAAGAATAAATTAATTCATGAATAGATCTGGATTGTGTAATATAGTCTAACCATGTTACATTTTAGCAATATATTTTTGCAGTACTTTCTTTATAGCCTCCAGCAACTACAATATGCTTGTCAGGTCATATAGGCTACATGATTTAGAGTGATGATCAGAACAATTGCACTAAAGAATAAATGAATTCATGAATATGCCTGGATTGTGTAATATAGTCTAACCATGTTACATTTTAGCAATACATTTTTGCAGTACTTTCTTTATAGCCTCCAGCAACTACAATACGCTTGTCAGGTCATATAGGCTACATTATTTAGAGTGATGATCAGTACAGTCAGATCTGCAGCATCCATTATGTATTAATTGTTGCATATTACTATGATACAGTCTTCTCTACATCGTATTGCAAAGGATTTCTGAATTAAGTTAAAAACTGTGTTTCCCTAGCAGTTAGTGCAGGGAACTAAAGCTTCAACTTGTTATTGATGTGCTTCCTCTATCAAGAGTGCAGGGTTTGAATCTTTCTACCTTCATTTGCCTACTGTGTGGCATTTAGCAAATCCCTTAACCAGACAGTACTTTGGATAACTGAAAATTTGGGCTTGGCTTTTTAATGGTCTCCTGGACTGCATGTCTAGTAGCTATGAACCTGTTGTCATTGTTTGCCTGCCATCCCTGTTGCATAGTTGATCTAGTTCAGGAAATGTTATGATAGTATCACCAGCACACCATTTTTAATGCAACAAATGCGACTTATTCTTCAAGGGGAGCAGGCACTGCATTTGTAGATGAAGCAATGAAATGCAAACTTATTTGCCAGCAGCAACCTCCGCATTCATACTAGTTCTCTTTAATGTATGATTATTCAGATGACATTGACATCTGCACAGATTGTACACACTGAGTTTGCATATGTTATCAGGTGGTTAATATATCTTAAGCTCTCATAAATAGTATTCTACTCAAACTGTGCTACACCTGGCTGGATCTTATGATATGATTCTAGTGATCTTTATACAATTTCATGTAATTCACCCAAAACTACCAATAAAGTACATGTACTTTATTTGTCCATAACAGTAAGTAGTGTACACCATCAACAAAGTGGGTATAACTGATTATGGGGGCTCTCTGTAGATGAAAGTACCTTATGCTCTTATTGTATTATTTTTAAACTATCTTTAATATGGCTTTGCAGGAGTGGCATGCATGCATGTGGGGGAATTAAGTAGGAATATTTTGGATACTGTGTATTTTTCTAAAACAAATTTGAAATACATGACTTTGGTTATTTTCATTTTTTATTTATTTATTACTTTTGGGGGGTTTTTTTACACTGACATATGAGAAGGATACAGTTATCAATGTAGCTATAATTGCTGGGTTTGAGGGATGTCTCTAGATAAACATGACTGACCCTACTGAACTGATAATATAGGAAGTTATAGGATCATAGGAAGTTATTAGGCTATTGGCCCTGAGGCCCTTATAAGCGTAGCCAAGAATTTAGCCCATGTTCCTACAAGTCAGCACCCTCCCACTGTCCAGCAGGGACACAGGTGGAATCCCAGGGGTGTATTTTCTGTCCCCCATCCAGTTATCCACTTTGCGCTTAAAAAGGTTTAACGAGGTACTCTGCTTTATGTGGAGAGGGAGTCTACTCCACAAAAGGAACAGTCTCTGGGTCACAAATCTGTCCTGCCAACAAGTCCTATTAATGTCATAGACCAGGTTGAGGTCTCACATATGGGTTACTCGAGTGGAGCTTGACTTATAGATATGCAGCAGTCCCATCAGGGCGGGGTCTGAGATTGCTTTGTATGCCAGACAGAGGTCACCTCTGAGGAGTCTGTAGGAGACTGAGTAGAGGGACAGGGCTTTTAGCTTATCTGTGTAGGGTAGATGTTTGAGGTCCTGGATTCTCCGAGTGAGGAATCTCTGTGGTCTCTCCAGCTGCTGCATGTGCTTTGCGAGGTACATGCAGAAAGGGCCATTGTATTCAATAATCGATCTTATAAGGGAAGAATACAGAGATGTTATGACCACCTTGTCCCTGGATGAGATACCCTTACTAATGAGGTGGGCCATGTAGAAAGTTTTCTGTACAACGGAGGCAATATGGTGGTCAAAATCAAGTTGTTATCAGCCTAGGTTCCCAAGTCCCTTATGACTGATTATATGCTTAGTATCTTATTATCAATGTGATAATTTGTGGGGACATCATTCTCCCCAAAAGGGATGATGATGCATTTTATGGCATTCAGTTTGAGGCCTGTTTCTGGCACCAGTCATTTGTTTGGGTGAGACCCTCTTGGAGGATGTCTGCATCACTAGGGGAATTAATGACAGCACCCAGCCTGCAGTCATCTGCAAACTTGGTCAGCTACAGCCCACTAGATTTGGCCTGCACCTCTCAGAAGTATATCACAAACAGCAGAGGCCCCAAGACCAATCTTGTTATGGGTCTACTACTTGAGGTGGCTTCCCCTATTTTAACCAGGTGTGTTCTATCAGTAAGCCAGTTTGCTACCCATCTAGTAACATATGGATTGATGTTTATTTGAGAGAGTTTATCTATTATACCTGAGTGGGGAATAGTACTGAAGGTCTTGGCCAGGTCAAGGTAGGCGGTGTGCGCTGTCTTCCCCTCGTCTATGGCCTTGGTGACTGTCTCAAAGAAGTTGACCAAATTTAACAGGCATGACCTCCCCTTGACAAAACCAAACTGTATCAGATCAAGTGTCTGTAGATTGCCAATGTTCTTGTTAATGAGATCCATGATAATCCGCTCCATGGCCTTGCAGGTCTGGCTAATTAGGCTGATGAGTCTATAATTTCCTGGATCGGTGGATGCTCCACATTTGTGCAAAGGGATGACAGTAGCTGTCCTCCATTTGGCTGGGATGAAGCCGGTACAAAGGCTTTGGTATAATAGGGTGCATAATGGTGCTGCAAGCTTCTGCTTGAGTTCATGTAGGCAGCCTGGAATGTTATCGGGTCCCATGTAGGCTGTAATATTTTGCCTTTGAGAGGGCAGTGATGACTTGCTCCCGAGAGATAAGGGGAGGGGGGGCAGGTACTGGGGATGCCCTGTTTTATTGATGGGGGGACAGAGGATTAAAGTTTTCAGTGAACCTGTCTTCTAGCAGGTTGGCTATATCTACAGGGTTTGTTTATGTGGTGTCCTTGACTACCAGTTCTGAGCATATCTGGGCGCTTCCCTTGAGACTGCGGATATATGTGAAGAAAGCCTTTTGATTGTCTTTAGTAGATGTGGCCAGTTTGGACTCAAAGTTTGCTTTGGAGGATTTTACTAGTGCTCTTATTTGCTTGTTCAGGCTAAGGAGAGATAGCTTCCAGTTAGACACCTGCTCCTTCTTGGTCCTGGACAGCAATTTTTTTCCTTTTATTATAGAGTTTATTTATTGTAGATGTCCACCAGACAGCTTTACACTTCCTTGACGAGGAGGATTTTGTCCTGTCTGGTATTCCTGATTCCGTGTAGCTATATACATGCTCATATAGTGCTTTGGTGTAAGTGTGGACATATGTGCCAGTTTCTGTGATGGAGGAGAGTCTGTGAAGCTGTTTATACCTTCCCACAGGAGATAGTAATCTGCTTTGGAGAAGTTTTTTTGTTTGACCCTAGCTGGGGGGGGGGCAGGGGAGATGGTGACTTTGAAAGTGACTGCTTTGTGATCACATCCTACCAGGGATGATGACACTGTAGGGATGCTGTAGTGGTTACTCATGTTGGTCAATACCAAGTCCAAGATATTTTCACCTCTTGTGGGGGTGTCAACCAACTGGTCCAAGGCATTTGCACTGACAAAAATCAAGGACTCTCTGGGCATTTGTGTTTTGGCATGAATATTTCTTCCAATCTATGGCTGGATAATTAAAGTCGCCCAGGATCAGGGTAAAGGATTAAATCTTGATAGATTTGAAGAGGTCCAAATAGGTAGAGTGGGCATCTTGAGTCAGAGTAGGAGGCCTGTAGCTAGCTAGTCATTAGTCTGTCTTTGCCGGACTAGTGTGCATTTGTGAAAAGCAAATTGGAATCCTTTACTGTGGCCATTTATATCACAATCAGACATGAGATTTGTACACAGTCAATTTAATGGCCATAATTGCTGAGTACAAATATTGTTGCAATATAATGACAGCAGTCTGAGTGGCCTTTGAAGGTTGAAATGTTCTAAACAGGTTCTTTTGTCATGATTGTTTTATACAGTTTTGTTTTACTGCTTATTAGAAAAAGATGTTCAGAATTACTAATTTTAAAAACTCTCTAACAAATGTTACCCTGTTAAACAATAAATGTGATTTAAAACAACAAGGAAGGTGAATAAAGGAACTCTTGCTTTTATGCACATGGTTTGAAAACAGTCCGGGGACCAGTGCACACTTAGTCTGTCACTGGCCCAGATACATTTTCAAAGAATGTGAGTTTCAGTGCATTTTTCAATGAATGCAAGTTTCAAGAAGAGAAGTTTACTGTTGCTCATGTTAAGTCTGTTTTCAATGCATGACAGTTTTGTTTTGTTTAGCAAATGGCCACCCGCCAGTGTTTGTGCTATAAAAAATGGCTGCGGAGGGGGCTGGAGCTGATCCATTACCTGCCTAGGATCCCATTAGAACAAGATTTGGCTATGCACAGGGCCTTATTACCCACTGGCACATGCACTTCTTCTCAGCAAAGACACTACATTGAGCAATATGCATTCTGCATTAACTACACTGACCTGGAATCCAAGGTAGAATTTTGTACACTTTATCATTTTTGGGACACTCATTATGCTTTAGGGTCTTAACTAACCAATTGATTAACAGATAATAGAAAAAGGGACATGTTTTTCTCTTTGGTCCTTTTTTCTCTGTTTTGCCTGCTGACCACTGGTTTTCTTCTTGTCAAACAGGGACTATTAACTGAAATCATATTAAACTGGAAATACATTTCAGAGAAAGTTCTGATTTTTGCAAATTTTGTTTTCCTATTCACATTCACTGTAAGACATATATCAAACATTGATTTATAAGCAAAACATTCTTGACACAGTCATCATTGCAAAATACTTGCACGTCTTAAACATACCTCTCAACTGCCCAGATTTTTGCAGAATATCCAGATTTTTACTTCATATTTTTGGCCTGTTCCTGACAAAATTTGTTGTTTTCTGGCAGATCACTGGTAACTGAAGTCACTAAATAATAACACACATTTGAGTTTAGACTTAATATCCTTCAGAAAATACATGCTAACACAAATCCTTTTATTTTAGCAACTTTGTAAGTTTATAAAAACAATATTTAAAATCTGGCTCTATTTTTGGGCCGTTGTCACCCCATTATACTAGACTTTGCCTAGATTTCTTGCATTAAGAGTATGAAAGGTACAATTTTAAATGCATGTAACAGTATTTGGTTGAACTGAATACCAAACAATGAGTCTTAAATGAATGTGCAGTTATTCTGTCATGATGTACTCTGTCAAGTCTTACTGTTTTTGCATATGTACTTGATGCAAAACTTATTTTTTTTTCTTACACTAAAAGTAGCAGAGCAGATTATTTCTCTGCTCAGAAGCAGCTTTAAGCTGTGATAAATAGCTTTCCTGGCTACAGTTATGCCAGTTTTAATTTTAGCAACTCTTATCAGTCTGACTTTGAAGATAAGTTCATCATTAAGCAAGGTCATTTCAAGCAAGTAGCACTTAAAGAAAAAAAGGGGAGCATGTTTAAAACAGCAAAATACTCAAACATACTCAAACAAGGAAAAGGATAACGTGTTCCTTAAATACAGATATATTAAGGAACAATGTGTTATTCATTCACTGAAAATGTGTGTCAAGCTTGAGGATGGGTATCCAATGGAACAAAGAGGAAAGAATGAAAGGACAACATTCCTGAATGACTGCTGCTGCTTACTGTTCACAAAGGAAAAGAATTAAAATGTATTCAGCAGAAACTGTGAATTAGACCATTGATGTTAGACAGGGTTATAAATCAACTCCTCTTAGGTCCATTGGGAATCATCAAGGAATTATTAGATAACTGATGGGAAAACTAATGATACCTCCCACCACCCTTTGTAACAAGATGTTAGAAGAAAGTATACCTGAAAATTAGAAAGAGCAGATTTGGGTCACTACACTAGAGGAGAAGCAGAGCTAAGCATTGAAACTAACACACTGTTCATTGATCTCACCAGAGCAGAAAAATATTGTGTCACTTCTGAAGGAAGCAACTGAAGCAATGATGTGGAACCATGGCCAAAGTGCGAGGTGTCTGTAGTATCAATAATAATAGAAGCAACTGGTGGACCCTAAGGATAAGCAAAACTATCAAATTAATAAATGAGGCCTTCCATGCAATTTTAGCAGTGGGTAGTCTTTGGCTGTAGTAGAATAGTTTCAACAGGCCAGGAAGGCAACAGCTGAGGTGGTCACTGTACTGAAGGTCTAGGTGTGGAAGATGTTTTCCGAGGCTGGGGGATTGATTTTAGATGGCCTTAAAGAGGTAGACGTAAATTGTCTGGTAGCCTGAGATGAAGGGGAGCATCTCCCAGGTTCTTCCAGCCAAGGGTAAAGAAATACTGACCTCAACCAGGATAATTAAGGAAGGCAGAAGGATCACTTTGTGGAATGCCTGACCCCTGCAAGTATGCCATTCTTTTTGGAAACAGTGCCAGAAGCAACGAGTGAGATTGGATAAATTTATGTAAATTAAGTTACAGAGGCAATTAAACAGTTCCGTGGGAACATGGTTACAGGAGTGGCTGTGATCTAGCCAGAAATGATGAAGATAGATACTGTTGGGTGTCATGATAAACACATCTTTTCTATGCTGTGTGTGGTGTAGAAGGCAGAGAAAGTACCTCTGCATTGGAAAGCTTGTGTAGCTGTCCCTATCTCCAAACAGAGAACAAGAGCATTTGCTTAAATTATATATGGCTCAAATTTTCAGCCATACTGGGAAGGCCTATTTCAGCGTGCTGAAAAGGAGATTTCAGCTGATAGCTGAGCCAATGATTCAGAATGTGAATTGAAGATTCTGTCCTGGCCATGGAACAGTGTATTGGCTTTTTATCCCTATATAAATACTGAAATGGTCTTTGGAGTTTACCTGTATGGTCTGTATTTGTTTTGTGGATCTCGAGAAGCAAACTAGTACAGTTCCTGAATGTTTTTTTTGGTAGATACTACAAAATCACAGGTCCTTGACAACACTATTAAGTGTCATTAAGTCCTTTATTTTTGGAGAAAAAAATGTGACGACAATCTTGTCAGTAAGATGAAGATGTTAATTGTAGGCACAGGAGCTCACTAAAATTGGGTGTGTCTTCTCATCCCTCCTGCTTGTGATTTTCTGGGTCAGGTTATCAGGTTCATCTAAGATTAAGGAAATATCCAGTTTGAGGATGTCAGAGTTGCATCTTTATTGTCTGCAGGTGATGATGTCCTTGGCCTCAAATGGTTATGGTCTCAGGTGTGCAGTGAAGTACTTCACTGCTGCGTGTGGTGTGAACCAGATGAAAATCAGTATCTCTTAATCAGAGCTCAGAGTTCTGTCTCGGAAATGAGTGGATCCATTTAGGTGAGAGGAGCAGCTACCTCAAGTGGGGTCATTTAACTATCATGAGGTCTTGATCAAAAGTGAAGGTAGAAGGGATTGGGTCACAGATAAAGCAGATGAGTACAGTTGCATCAGTAGTGCAGGCATTGTATCAGACTGTGATGGTGAAACAAGGGCTGAATTACAGGACCAGGCTCTCATTTTAGCAGTCATTGTATGTCCCCCTCCTTAGGCTATGACTATGAGCTTTAGATAGTGATAGATACAGGTAGTGGACATTAGGTTCTTTTGAGGATGTCTAGGTTCATTGTTACACAGCAAGGAGTTTAGTAATCCGGGAGGGATCTGGTGTAGAGTTGCTGCTCATCTGGATTAAGTGAAGTCAGTCAAGGTGGTTTGGACACCTAGTAAGGATGTCTCTCAAGTTCCTCCTACAGGAGGTGTATCAGACAAAGCCTACTGAGAAAAGACACCAGGGTAGACCCAGGATATGGTAAGAGATAATATCTCTCACCTTGCCTTGAAGTGCCTAGGATCCTACCTGATGGGCTCAGAAAGGAACTATTGTAGGGATACAGATGTGCAGTCTGCCCTCTAGGCTTGCTAATACCACATCATTCACCAGAACCATTTAGAAAATGGATGGATAGATGCGTGGATGGATGGAATTTTTAAGGAAAGAAATGCAAAGCATCTAGATGTTAGTAAGTTACACCACCCATGGCTGCACGGATTGGCAGCAGGAATGTTACATCAGGTGAATCTGCTGTTGTTTTTAACTAATTGACCAAGAAGAGTACAGAAGATAATGGGTCTCTGCACTGCCTTTGTTGATGCAAGCAACCATTTTGTCACAATGCAGCACAAACATTTAGAGAGCAAGACACACATCTCTGGAGTGGGGATGGCTACATGGATGAAACACTAGATAATTAATCTGATGCAAAGTAACAGCAAAAGTGGTCCACACAGCAGAAAAGATGCCCAGCTGTGTGACACATCAGGGTTTGCACCAGGTGCAGTCTTTTTAACGTCTTTGTAAATTACACTAGAGAAAGCCTGGGAGGGAAGGTATGCCTTCTTGTAAATAATACAATTATTTGCAGTAAGGTTACATATATGACAGGAAACAATAAAAAGGAAATTGTTCAATCTCTAGGAATAGCTACAAATGTGGCCCTTTAAACTCGCTGCAAAATAATGAATGTGAGAAACAAAACTTAGGAAAACAACATAGAATAGCAAAAATGGAAAAAGAGATGGAGTGGTGAAGAAAATACTGCACACATTAAAAACAGTGAAACAACTACAAGCTATTGTGGTGAGCAGTTTGGGAATGGTAGGGAGGGAATAGCACTTTGAGTCGATAGGTAATGGTAGAAAGAAAGGGAAGTGCTGTACCACAGATGTGGAAGGGAATGGCAATGTATAGGAGAAAATTCTGGGATAAAAAAGAGCACAGCAAGATGCGGCAAGAAATTATTCATCTCATATTGAATACAGATGAACAGGGTTTGCTAAAAATGTGAAAAGGCAAATCTGAACTATAGATATTATACATTCTTCAGCCAGTTATGTGGTAGGGGTTGGGAGGGTGGCCTAAAAGGGTTGGGAGGGTGGCCTAACAGTTAAGGTGTTTGCCTTACAAACACAAGGTGCAGGGTTCGAGTCCCCCAAGGGATAATTGGCTAGGCTTAAAATGGCTCGCAAGGGCAGTTAGCTTAGTACTAATCTATGAATCTATGAAAAAAGAGTTAAAAAGAACAACAAAAGCTCTTGCCATTGGACTGAAAGTAGTCAGTTCAGCATTGCTGCTTCCTAAAACAAATAGGAAAAGAGAGAAAATATTCACTTAATATGCTGCTATATGTCTGGTACACGGAAGAAGGATAGGATTTTGAAGATGACTGGTAGGGGATTTGAGGTAAAGCAAGATTACATGTAAGAGAAAGGCGGGGGGGGGCTGACAAGGAAGAATGGTGGCAAAATCACTGGGTTGATCACTGATGCCAGAAATTATGCTGAATGGAGGGAACTTGAAACATATGCAGTTGAAAGGGACAGCAGAAAACAGAGGCTGATGATGGCCAGTGGAGAGAGTTTTGATTAAAAGAAGCATGGAACATCATGCTGTTTTACTAGAGGAGATGGGTGGGGATGTGACTGAGACAAACAGTGAGTTGGACTGAGTAAGACATAATGTGTTCACAGAGGATATAATTGGGACTACTTGGTTTTCTGTGTGATAAGTTAATAGCATTTGTGTAACAACTTTATGTGCAACATTATAAGAATACACATTCATAGCTTGAATTCTTCCATCTAGATGATATTATTCAGACTTCTTTCTTTTCAGGTCTACATTGCTTCCCTATATAAGATACTCCTTGAAGGCTACGGCCGAGATGTCAGAGAGAGAATAAATTTGTTCCTGAAGTTGTGGATTTTCCTGTTGTTTTATTCGTTTCTTCTGCTGGTTTTGGGTTGTTTATCTACATTGCTTCCCTGTTTATTCTATTCCTGTTCTACCAACAGTGTGATCTCTTTCTGTTAAATAAATATGTGAAAATAACATAAGTACAATGTCTTGTAATTGTTCTGTAATTGTTTTGGGATTTTTACTAAGTTAACTAGGATGAGATAGAAAAGGACCCTTTGGTTCAGTCCATCGTCCTGTAAAATGAAAATAAACTTAAATAAGTAAACAAGTGTATCACCTATATTTGTCGTCTTGAATTGCGGAGAGATTGGGGGGGCTTGATATTACAGCATAAGGAAGTAAAGAGACTGGATGAGGCGATACAGCTGAGAATGAAAGATGCTGGAGTAGACGGCTGATGTGACTTTCCTAAGTGATCAGTGCACTGTAAAGCTACCCAGTTTTTTTAAATATTGTGGGATAAGAATAATGTGGAGGCTGTGAAATGAGGTATGGAAAGGACTGCTGTAGGGTGTTAAATGTATCAGTCAGACAGACTAAGTAGATATTATGTCTCCTCCTCCTGTACCTGCCAGCACTATATGCTTGGCACAAACAGGTGAGCTGCCATTCCAAACTGTGCTTGAAAGCTCATTTATTATGAATCTGAGCTAAGCCCTGCCTAAGACATCCAAACATCTTCAGTGTACTAGCAGTATTATTATTGGGTGCAGTATGGTTGAAATAACAAGACAGTAAGTCTGACACATTTACAACTATGCACACTTGCTTTGAGACACAGACACAACTAAATATTCAGATGTACTAATATTTTTATTAGGTCTGGGATTCTAGAATATGTTGGCAGGCTGCAGAAAGTTAAATATGAGAAAATAAAAGTTGAACCAGAATTTAACAGATTACCATTCTGCACTGTGTTCACTATGCAGTACCAGCTACAATCCTGATAATCCTGTTTGCCTTCTGGGTTCATGACGATTTTTCCTGATACACAATGATCCTGTTTATCATTATGTACCAAGTGGAATCTTGATGATCCCAGATAATAAAACAAATGTTTAAGTTCTACCAATATTTACTTTAAATACAGATGGTCTCTCTATGACTCTGGAAACAGGGTACTCTTTCACCTGTATATATATTGTGGCAAAATAATCACTTTTCTAAGAAGCTGGAACTGTTTCACCTTTCAGTATAAAGTCATTGCTGACCTTAAGCATAGGCCAACTAGGCAAATACCTGGGGCACCGCTCTAGTAAGGGTACTTTTCCAGTATTTGGTGTAGGTAGATCATGATGGGGGCACCGGGTGGTGTGTTGGAGGCGCCGTAGAGCCCTTTTGCCTAGGGCACAAGTTGACCTAAGGCTGCTCCTGTAAAAAGTACAGCACATTTGTATTTTATTGTATTTATTAATATATTTGTTAACCAGGTTGTGGACCATTTTACTGGACCTTGTTCTGATTAAGTGATTTGCTCAAAGTCACACAGTAAGCAAATGGAGAATCAATGCAGAACTTCAAGATGAGGTACATTAGCACCTCCAGAGCCTTAATACTCTGCTCTACTGGCTATATTGTGGGTACTAATATGGATTTAGTTGATCTGTTGTAGAATTCATGCAGCAATTCATCCTGCAGACCAGTTCAATTTGCTTGATGTAGCAGCCTGTAGTAATTCTTCAGTGGATATTGAGGTAATCTGCGACTGGTTATTCAACTGCTTTACGTTTAGATGGTTAAGGAAGGGAAGGATATCATCTTCTCTAGGGGAAATGTTATGTCATGTCAGCTTCATATAGGGACTGAAAGACTGTATAAAAGCCCTAGCACCTGGTTTATTATCATATAGGAACAATACTAGGTAAGCAGTCCCGAGGACCTTAAGATGCATCGCCATATATACCTTAATAGTTCCTGCCACCCTTTTTGAGTACTTTATAGTGCTCAATTCCCAAATCAAGTGAATACTTACTTAATAACCCTGGGATAAACTTTTATCTACCTTTCCAGTCATCGAGACCAGCCTTAAAGTTAGCAGTACTTTGTTTGACCTCTAGCTATAACATAGTTGATGTACTGGGAATACATTGAATTGGGAACCTATCCTTCCAGTGAGCCTTGTTCATTTCTTGGTGTAGAGTTAGGGCCCTAGTGTGGATGTTTGTAGGGCCATCATCTTTGCAAAGAAATGGGGGGGGGGTCAGATAGGACTGAGCCTTTCATGGCTTGAAACACAGACATAGGTCACCTTGGTGCAGCTAACAGAATACCATGTATAAGGGGAATCATGATAATCTATCAGGATAGTTGGAGGACTTATAGCCTTTAATTGTTTTGGTTAGAAGTCTTTGGGGCCTTTTCAGTTGAACTATATGTTTGTATTTGTACATTTCAAAGGGGGACTGAATTCAGTGATGGGTCACAGAAAGGAAGATTATAGCAGTATGATGACTTGCATGGATCTTGAGGATATTTACTTGGAAATCAGCTGGAACAGATAAAAGGATGTCATGACTACAATGGAAACATATAATATGGTACTATTTTTTTTGTTGCCAAGTAATACTACATATATATATATATTTTTTACAATTAGCTTGACACTGTTTTTGGTATACCACATAAGTGCATATTCCAGCCCTTGCTGGTGCTGTTTAGCATCTGTGAATGAGCAAACAATAATACCCAGCTTGGACTAATTATCAAACTTATTCAGCCACCATTTCTGGCATATTGGCTGGGATGTCTGTAAAGTAAATGCAGAAGACTGAAAAAAAGAAAGCCCAGAACTGAACCCCATGGTACCCCACTAATTACAATTTTATCTTCAGCATCTTTAACAGCTTGGGATTTGTTGAAAAGCCAATCTGAAATCCAATGTATACTGTAAAGGTTTGCATTAAGATTGTATATTTTTTAATAATGCCAGAGTGGGAGATGGTGGCTAATGCTTTGGCCAGATCAAGATAAAAAGTTTGGACTGAATTACGAATGTCCACAGCCTCAGTAATCTTTTCAAAGAAGCTTAGTATGTTTAGGCCTTTCACAAAACTAAAGTTATCGGGTGTAGCTCAATTCGTTTGCATTTGTCTTTGTTGGTGAGTTGTGGTATGACACATTCCATGGCTTTGCATACAAGGCTGCCAAGGCTAATTGGTTTATTATTACCTGGGTCCACAGACAGGCTGCTATTGAATAGGGGAGTCACAGTAGTTATTCTCCCAGCATCAGGCACAAACCCTGTAGCTAGTCTGAAGGTGAGCAGTTTAAGTACAGGCTCAGGTAGTGCATACTTGATACTGATAAGAAGGCAGTCTGTTTTGTTGTCTGGTTCTATGGAACTTATTTAACCTTTGACAGGAATTCTGAGACTTATTCCAAAGTGATTTCAGGGGAAATAAATATTCAGGGATAGTGAGGGTAATAACTGGGACAGGTGGAGTAAATTTGTCTGTGCAGATATTGGCAATATCCTTGAGAGCAGAATGCATCATATAATTTAGCTTAGCACAATGCATTGGTAAACATTCCTCCTTCATTTTGTGACGTAACTGAAGAAATATTTGTAACATCATTTAGTATCTATACGGACTTTAAGCTCATACTCCACTGTACGTTTTTAATAGTACTCAAATTCCTTGGTGGCGTGTTTCAGTGAGATCTTCAAGTGGGCAGTGGGGATTTCATACAAGTTTTCATTATTTTCCTTGTTTTGATACAAATATCAATATAAGAGTTTTCTTAGAGAGGTGCATTCATGCAATTACAGTTATATGTAGGACTTAGCCAATACTGACTTTTCTCTGTAACTCTTTAGATGAATGCAAATATTTCTAATGCATAACATTTGCTCAGTTCCTTTTATCTCTCTGTATCAGTCTTGTTTGCTTTAGAATGCACCACATGGATGTAAATCATCAGTTTGAATGCATTCATCCCCTCTTCCATGCAAATGCGTTTTTAACAATTTAATCTGCGAGTTACATACCATTACAACTACGCAGGGAATGCACAGATGATTGGTCTCTTCCAATAAGTATTAACTCTTTTTTTCAGTCTTTTTTTTTTTGTAGCCTTAGCTGTCTCAGTATACATTTTTCCAACATTTTAACAGCTTCCCATGTCATAGATGGATATAAGTATAGTTGCTGCACCAGTCCCCTCCTACTGACAACCACCAAGCCAGCCTCCCAGTTGACTCATTCATTTGCCCAGTCCCAACATCACAGAACACTAGAAGAGAGTACAAGAGTCAGTCAATCCCAGCCATCACTCTGTAAGAAATAGGTAAAATGTAAATGTTCCTAATATGCCCTGCCATCATTGACAGTGAGGTACAGTGCCTGCTGCATGGAGCCAGTCCAGGAGATTCTGCAAACATGTAGTGCTCAGCCAAAGTTTTGTGGACTCCTTCATAACTCTGCTCTCCTCATAGGTCTTTATTCCATGAACTCAAGTTCTGCTCCTTCTGCAGATGGCAGTCCTCCAAGTCTGATATGCCATTTCCATCTCTCTGGGATAAGGGAGCTGGTTTCAATCACTCACATAAATCATTCCACAGCTGGCTTCTCCAGCATCCAAGCTATTAACTGCACCCAGGTAATCTGGGTTACAGCCTAGTCTGGAACTTCTGTGCTGCAGAAATGGCCATACCAAAAGTTCTTTGGTGACAGCTGGGTCCTCCAGTGGTGAAAAGATACAAATGTAACACTTTATTATAAGAAACAAAAACATTTCCATAGAGAAATGGTGCTGATCAGATATAACTGCGGACTGGATATCTATTATTTAAAATTTGTCTTAAAGACTATTTGAGATTTAAAATAAAAATCAGTCAAACTGAACTTTACCTTATGTATCTATGTATATATTTTCTTTATTTTTCTGGAATAAATCTCTGAATCCAGCAACTAAACTGAGCTGTTAATGACTCTATATAACAATATTCTGACAGAGTGCATTGATGCTTGTAGGGTTTAAATCACGATCTTTCATATTAGAGACATTTTTCAATGATAGTTGCTGCAGTTGAAAACTTCACTTTTCTCAGTATGCATTGACCTTGGAGTTAGAATGAAGAAGTACATCCATGCACTGGATTAAACCCATTGTATAGAGTTTATGGCAGATTCTACCCACACAAGAAAAATGTTTTTAATTTTTTGCACGTGCAGATGCCTAACTCTCAACCCACTAGATATCACCAAACCTTGCTAGCAAAAAAAAAAAAAAAACATCAGTGTATAGGTACATATTCCACTAATTTCATTAGCTATGTTGACACTCCACTCTCAATACTGATTTTATTCAAAACTGGCAAAGATGGTCTTTATTCCAGCAAAGGAGGTCACAGGAGGGACATATACTAAGGCAAATGTAAAACTTTCTCCCAATAAGGGTTTGATAAGTTAAGCTGCCATGTTTTAGATAATTTCTCCCAGTAAGGATCCCCTCACAACCGTCAATCTTCTGTGTTAATCTAGATATTGATCAGTTAATTGCTGTTTCATAGTTTTTATCAAGCTTTTACCCCCTCTGCCTACTGACCATCAGAGCCTTTCTCTGTCAGTTATCTCATTTACGAACCAAACTGCTGAACAGACCAAGTAACTGCGAAATATCCAAAAGCCACAGGACCCGGAGTCAACTAAAATCACCAACAAACTTTAATGTTCTTTAAAAAGCAACAAATTCAACAAAGCGCTTTCACCTAGCTTCTGCCAGGCTTTCTCAAGGACTGAATACAAATACATTCATTCATTCCTTATTTAAATACATTGTTTTAACATCAGCTGGTCAACAATTAATTAATTACATAGTAATAATCAAACAATCTAACACTTAATTAAAAGACTAATAGATCCCTAACTCTACACCTTCCTTCCACCATTTATACATTTTTATTCCCCTGTTCAACCCCATTAAAATGCTTAAAGCCTAGCTTTCCTTAATTTTAAAACTGGTGCAATATTAATATTTTCATTCAATCCTGGGAACCTTGTAGCATCTAATTTAAGCTGCCAGTACAATTCACGGTATTCCAACCATGTCTCCCAGCTCCCTCCTCTCACTTCTGGGGTGATCTGTTCCAGTACCATGAATTTTAGTTTCATCTCCCTACATTTTTGGGAATGCTTAAAGAACGCATTTGTTTCCTTACCACTGACGATGTCATAAAAATGCTTATACACCCTTCTTCTAAGGGGTCTTTCTGTTTTGCCAATATAAAAACCTAAGCAAAGGGTACAGACCCCTAGGTACACCACCCCTTTTGATGCACAACTATAGTAATTGTGCGATCTGACCCAGAATTTCCTCTGGGGTAAATATAATGTACCTTGGTTTAACATGGCAGAACATGGATTACAGTGATTACATTTAAATGTCCCCGTTTTGTTCTTATTCGTTTTGACATTTTCCTTCTTTTCAAACCATTCTTTTAAATTATGTCCTCTCCTTCTTACAAAATGAGGGTTTCCCAAAAATAATTCCTTCCAATCCTCATTCATCCCCAAAATCGGCCAATATTTTAAAATAATTGCCTCTATTTCTTGTGTCTTGTTTGAAAAAGTGAGCACAAAATTATTTCTATTTTCAATGTCAGACTTCTTTTTCTGTTGTCCTTTCTGCGGTATTATGTTGCCTAATCCTAGTAAAGGTGGATATTTTGCTTCTCTATTGTTCCTGACATCTTGAATCATACTATCTATTAAGTCTTCTGGGTATTCTTTCTCCAAAAATAATCCTTTGAGGGTATCACTCTCCATCTTAAAACTTTCCGTTAAACTAGACATTCTTGAGGCCCTAATTAACTGTCCCTTGATAATGCCCTTCTTTTGGTAAAAAGGGTGTCCACTATTAAAATGTAAAAAAGCATTGGAAAAAGTTGGTTTCCTAAATATTTGGGACTGAAATTTGGAATTAGCATAGTCCTTCATTAACCTGATGTCCAAATAATGTAATTCATTTAAATCCATTTCATAAGTGAATCTTAAAAAATTTGTGCTGGAGTTCATAAAATGCATAAACATTTTTAATTAATTTTCCGTCCCAGCCCATAGTAAACAGATATCATCCAAATAACGTCTGTAAAATCTTATTTTCCCTTTCCACGGGCTGTTAAACACATTATTTTGTTCCCAGTGATATAATACTAAATTCGCCTTTCTCTGTCAGTTATCTCATTTACCCCCCATTAGCCAACAGCTAAACAAGAGGAGTCATCACCCCAGAAATCCATCAGGGTAGTTCAAGTTTTTTCTATTTTCTTCACAGTCCTCCCATGAGTTCACTAGCTTAGGTGCCAGGGATGGGATGTGCAATGCGTTTACTGCAAAATACAACCATAATTTCTGCAAGGAGTGTTGCCCCCAAGCAGCTCTGCCCCTCTCCTAGCAGTATGAGGAGTGGTCTCTCCAATACCTACCCTCTGGGAGAGGTGAGCGTACCTTCACCTTCACTCCCCCCTCCTTCCTGTCTGGCTTTTCAAGTGCCAGAGACACTAATCAAACTAATCAAACCCCATTCACCTGGGTCATAGTCAGGGCTCCTCTGTCTGTATTACACAGCCAGACACAGAGCTTCCTAGCTGATAATATAGCAATGTCTCAACTTCTAATTTAATGAAGTAGAAGCAAATAAAGAATAACCATATCCTTCGGTTTAAATTGCTCTATGAGGGGAGGAATGTGTCTACTGAAATGAAACAAAATTGACTTCATCCATTCATTTTTCAATAACCTTTATCCTTGACTGGTTCACAGTAATACTTGAGGCTATCCCATCAGCCAATGGGCACAAGACTTTCAAGCTCATTTTAACAGTGCTGCAGTCTGAAAATGGGCTTCACATTGTTTTATCTGTATTAAGATGCATTTTACATTTATTTGAAAGGCACACCCATTTGCATGCCATGAGACAATCAGAAAAAATGTACTGGTTCCTCTCTAGTAATTCTTTTGGTTCATTTATTTATTCATTGGTTCATAAGTTTCAGTGCCCAAGTGCCAAGATTACAACTTTTAGCTTCAAAGAGGCTCATTTGGCATATCTCTTTGTTGACATGCTCTACTTTCTGTATATATGTGTGTGTGTGTGTGTGTGTGTGTGTGTGTGTGTGTGTGTGTGTGTACAGACAAAAGATCAAAAGATTATTTTTGATGAAAGTTAGTGATTGACCTCTCACGATACTAATGGGAAGATTATTTGAAAATTCTGGAAGACATTGTATAATCTATCTGTCATTTTTTTAGTTTTATGTTACCTGATTTGCTGTTACTTCCCCCAGCAATGCATTCTAGGCTTAAATTATTGAATATAATTAGATAAGACACTGATTTAAAAAGCAACACAGTTCATCGCTGAATAAAGTGCAAGAACCAGACTGTAGTAACAGTTCCAGGATCCTTTATGAATAGTTCAAGTTTTCCAGCCTACAATTTTTCTACTAAGAAATTATACTGCCTTTACAAATTCTTTCACAAGGATTCTTTGAAGGAAAGAAACTGTTGTGATGTATTCAATAATGGGTCATAATGAGTTACAGAGGGACAATGATCTCCCTAGAGTGATTAAATATACCCTTTAGAATCAGATAGGCTGCAAATTATGCTTCTGTGATGTTGGTAGATACTGGTCAAATGTTATACTACTGCCTAATATTGCCTTTCAATCATTAATGATGGTGTCATGTTTTATAATTTGACCACTCATTCTACAATAACAGTTTATGCCCTTTTTTGCCATGTCTCATTGTACTACATGTACTGACATTAAAGGTATTGTACCAGTGACATACCTCTCAATGTGTTTCTTCAAGAATTCTGGATAAAGCCAAAAATATTAAGGGCATAAAAGGCCAAAATCAGTAACACTTTTAAAATGTTATTCTAATTCACTTAAAAAATGAATAGAAGGTATTTTGCATCAACATGCACTTTCTGAAGAATAAGAAGAATGAAACTCTAATGGCTGGCATTACCGAGTAACAGTAATCCTCAGAGATTTTCCAGAAAAAAATCAGCAATTTTATGAGACAGGGGAAATATGATACAAAATCATGAACATTTTGGAAAAATTCCAGACAGCTGACAAGTATGCCCAGTGTGTATTTTTATAGACAGTTTTAGAGTATCTTTTACTGAAGTAACTACATTACCCAGTTTGCAATTATCAACATACATGATAAGTGGAATCCATTTTGTACTTTTGTGTCTGAGTTAAACAGTAGCCACAGTATCTACTGTTGGAACAAAGAGGTAACCACCAAACCATTGCTTGTCACATCCTGTTGCTTTACCGGTATTTTACCCTCTAAATTACCTATGAATTGTCATTTAATGCCATTAATTTGCCAACTATGCCTTATAGGGACAGAGAAGGATGCATTAGGTTTATCATATCATGATTCCTTGAAGTTTAATATAAATATTAACAACAAATTTATTAAGACATCTACTAAGTTTAATTATGCGGCATTGACTATAATACAATTATTAATGATATAAATAAAATTAAATGGAGTGAATTGTTTAAGAATTCTGATGGTGGATAGAATATTCTTGAACATATATTAACTGGCACTTTTGAAGACACCATAGTCAGGAGTTTATGGAAGGAAAAGAAAATCATTTAGAATATATTATGAGTTTCCTAGTAAGGTGAACAAAAGAAAATTAAATAAAATCATGAAAGATCTGAAGACTTCAATAAAGTTAAGGAAATAATTTTTTTAATAATTTGGCTTCTGATAAAATTAATAAAAAGCATCCAGATATCAGCACCAGCACTCCGAATTAATCCACAGGTCTCTTATTAAAGTTCCAAAAGGTTTATTGCAAAAATACACTTAAAACAGGTTAAGCGCTTTCATCTTACATCAAAGACTTCATCAGAACATTAATTCATACTTAAATTGAACTTTTTATAGACCCTTCCCCCAGTCACATGAGTTGAATCCTTAAGTGTCTATTAAAGTATGTATTAAAGTGCCAGTGCTCATATTAAAACTTCCCCTATACTTCTGAATACATAATCTCCTAATTATACTTAAAAACATTGTTTAAAATAATTCAACTAGTAAAAATACATTTGTACATACATTTGGTCAGTTAAAACTTCCCATATCAAAAATGTTTGTGTTTATAACAGAGGCTTTACAGATATATATTCGTTGATTCCAGGATAAACAGATGCATTGAGCTGTATCTGCCACCTGGTTTCTTTCTCACCTACTGTTTTTTTAATGTCCCCTCCCCTACTATTGGGTTTAATGATTTCTAAAATACCAAAATGAAAAGTATTACATTTTTCATTCTCCTTAATATGTTTCCTTAAGGCATTTTTTTCATCATGTTTCTTAATACAGTACAAGTGGTCATATATTCTGTTACGTAGGCACCTGATGGTCTTACCTACATAGAAACAAGCACACTGTGTGCATTTAGCGAGATATATTAAATACTTGGACCTACAATTCCCGTCCTTAAACCTTATGACAGAATTATTATAATTTTCCAACTTGATACTGGAACTGTTCACAATATATTGACATTGTGAACACGTTCCACATTTCCTAGTACCTGGAATAACCCTAGATGTAACATTAATGGTAGATTTCTTTTCTAATAAATTTTTAATATTGTTTCCATTCCTGTACACATAGGTAGGTATATCTCCTACAACTTTGTGCACTCCTTCATCTGCCCTTAATATGTTCCAATTTTTTCTAATTATGTTTTTGATTGCCCCACATTCGGGTGCATACCTTAAAATACACGCTTTATTATATTTATTTCCTTCTGTCTTAATGTTGAAATTATTGCCAACATTTTCACTGGCAATACCTAACAGGGGTTTATACCTAGTTCTACTATATTTTTTTACATATTCAATAGTATCATATATCATATTCCAGGGATATCCTCTGTCTGAAAAAAAATTCCCTATTTTCATTAATTCACTGTCCAACTCAATAGGATCTGATGTCATCTGGGCCACCCGAATGCATTGGCCTTTTATTATATTTCTTTTCTGTAGATATGGATGATTACTTGAAAAATGTAAGTATGAATTGCTAAAGGTAGCCTTTCTAAAAATGTTAGACTTAAACTTTCCGTCTTTAATGGTTATAAGTGTGTCCAGGTAGGGGATGCTTTCTTTGTCAGTGTTAAATGTAAATTTAAAATTCTAACTACATGAATTGAGATATTCCTTAAACTCTACTAGTTCCCCCTGACTACCTTTCCAAACAACAAAAATATCGTCAAGGAACCTGAGGTAGCAGGACATGTACCCACTCCATTTTGTATTAATAATAAATTTGTTCTCCCAGTCAAGAAGTACCAAATTAGCAAATATGGGGGCACATGAGGCCCCCATTGCCACTCCCTTAATTTGTTTGTAATATTCTCCTTCATAGAATATATAATTATGGGAAAGCACCAGGTCCATAAATTCTAATATCAATAACATTCTATCCTATGACACACACCCTGTTCTCATAATGCTTTTTTCAAACCTGACCATCCCATATCTCGCTAAATGCACACAGTGTGCTTGTTTCTATGTAGGTAAGACCATCAGGTGCCTACGTAACAGAATATATGACCACTTGTACTGTATTAAGAAACATGATGAAAAAAATGCCTTATGGAAACATATTAAGGAGAATGAAAAATGTAATACTTTTCATTTTGGTATTTTAGAAATCATTAAACCCAATAGTAGGGGAGGGGACATTAAAAAAACAGTAGGTGAGAAAGAAACCAGGTGGCAGATACAGCTCAATGCATCTGTTTATCCTGGAATCAACGAATATATATCTGTAAAGCCTCTGTTATAAACACAAACATTTTTGATATGGGAAGTTTTAACTGACCAAATGTATGTACAAATGTATTTTTACTAGTTGAATTATTTTAAACAATGTTTTTAAGTATAATTAGGAGAGTGTGTATTCAGAAGTATAGGGGAAGTTTTAATATGAGCACTGGCACTTTAATACATACTTTAATAGACACTTAAGGATTCAGCTCATGTGACTGGGGGAAGGGTCTATAAAAAGTTCAATTTAAGTATGAATTAATGTTCTGATGAAGTCTTTGATGTAAGATGAAAGCGCTTAACCTGTTTTAAGTGTATTTTTGCAATAAACCTTTTGGAACTTTAATAAGAGACCTGTGGATTAATTCGGAGTGCTGGTGCTGATATCTGGATGCTGTGTACTGGAACTGCAATTATTTAGTGTCTTACTAGTTGACTGTTCTGGTTTATCGTTTTTATTCAAAATTAATAAAAAAGAATACTATAAATACACAAAATTCACAAAAAATCAGTTAATTTTATGTCAATTGAAATTAGTAGTAATTTGGTTACCGACCATCTTATATTAGTCCATGAATTTAATGAACATATTGTTAATGTCTGAAATGTTTCTGTCAATATCTTTGGTCAAAGCAATAAGTTGAGTGCTGATTCTAAAAAAACTGTTGTTTAATTTCCATGAGAAATGATGATAATACTTTAAAAAAATTAACAGTCAAGATTTTGTTTGGTCCCGATAAAACGCCTGCTGTACTTTTAAAAACAGTTAAGGATAATTTAAGTATTCTTTTAATGAGTATATGTAACTCTTTACTTCATAATGGAACAGTACCTTCAGCTTGGAAAGTTTTAAAAGTTATTCCATTAAGAAAAAAGGGAAGGAAAATTTATATTAATAATTATCATCCTGTAAGTTTAACTTCTATTTTAGGAAAGCAATTTGAAAGATATTTGATAGAGTTAATAAATAATGATATAAATATATTTAATGATTGCACCTGTGATGACTTTTTATGGATTGAAGAAGCACTATGTGTGTGAAAGTGCTTATCCTTTGTATTAAAGAACTTTTTATCTTATCAGCTCTGGTGGATGCTTGGTTTTTTGCTGTTGAATATTGCTGTTATAAGAGAAGGTTGGATGAACAAATAAGCTGATGATTGCAAATCAGGATTTATCATATCTTGTGATTATAATTATACTGAAATTAACAATTATATGTCTACACTGTCTAAATGGACTAAAGACTTTGGTTTTATTTTTAGTACCAGTAAATGCAACATCATGTATTTTGGTAGAAATTATATAACTCATCCACTTCTATTACAAAATAACATGTTACACATAGCTAAGGAATATAAAAACTTGGGAATCACAGTGATGTCAAATTAGTCCTTTATGAAACATGCTTCTGTTGTTGTTATTAAGGCTATGAGATAGTTAGGCTTATTGTTGAAAAATATTTCAATTTGTGATAATTCTTTGTTGAATTTACATAAAACTTATATTTGACCAATACTGGAGTACAATATAGGAATAACCAATGACTGGATGTGGTATATCGAAGATTTACCCATGGCTGGTGTGGTCTAATCACAAGGGTGAAGCCCAACTGATTAAACAAAGGCAAACATGGATAAATCTTCAATATATCACACCCAGGAGTTGGTTATTGATATTATACAATGACATTATTAAAAAAAAAAATTACTTACTTTTCTTAAATAATGTCTTTGTATAATGGTGCCATGGTGTTCTTCCACTTTTTTTGGTATCCTGGGGCTTTCTTGATGTACTGTACATGTGTATGAGACTTATGTTCCCACATTTACGCAGTACATCATTGCTTTGGAAAGAAAGCAACAGAGAAAGGAAGATCTCGATTGCTTTTTTTTTTTTTTTCTTCTTTTTTATAAAAAAGATAAAGTTTGAAATCTGGACAGCTCAGAGGTATAATGTACCTGATTTTCCTTGTATTTTTTCTGTCCTGTCTCTCTCATACCTCTGAACTGTCTAGATTTCAAACTTCATTTTTTTTTAATTAAAAAAACTGGAACGCTCCATAGCATATATTAATAGAAGAAAGTCTGGGTGACCGGACTTTTTTCTATTGGTATATGATCGATTTACAACAGACACACTGGCTGGGCTGACCAATCAGCATGCAAATTTTTGAATGTAAATGACCTGTCATATAATAATGCTTTCTGCATATAAGATAAAGGACAGCTTGAGAAACCTTAAAGAGTTCAAAGAAAATTTAGTAAGTCCATCCCTTCAGTTAGAAATTATGAGTATGATGATAGGTGATCAAGGCAAAAAATTTTATGCAATTCATTATAAACACTTTAGAATTAAATTAATTTTAGGATACAGTAGAGAGTCGATTATCCAAATTAATTGGAACCTAGGGTAGTTTGGATAATCAAACTGTTCGGATAATCAAACATACATTGAACCGGATAAAAAAATGCAAAAATCTTGTTTTTTTCTGCATTCTTTTCAACCCTTCTATGATTCTAGCAGACAATAAAGAATATTTTTCACACATGAGTGGGCTACAAGCTCAAAAAACATGCACAAGCAAATACGTTTAATGTTTACATATTCAGACTTTGGGATTTTTCCTACCCAAAAACTTTGGAAGGCTGCATTCAGATAATTGACATTTCTGATGTTTTACAGGGCATATTAAATTTAGAGCTCAACAAAAACTTTAAAACTCAAACAAATCACTATATGTTTGTGATAAGGATTGATAAGAATATTGCTGGAGGTCAATTTATTATATAGAAACCTCTTTTATTTTGGAATCTGTTACCATTTAAGGTCATGAGTTTAGAATCCTTAAGTATTTTCAAGCATAGGTCAGATAAGTGAATGGGGGATTTGTATTTTTTCCTACCTTTGTGGAATCAGTGTTCCTTGATGGCCTTTGGGCCTGAATGCTGTTCTTGAATTTATTAACTTATGAACTTATGAAGCAGTATGCACTCTCAAACCTTCATCAATAATGTTGCTACCTCTTCAAAGAATATCACAACATTGAAAAGGTAAGATATTCCCTTAACAAAGCCACACTGTTCCATATTTGACCGAAGTGGATCCCCTGCATCATTCTGGAACAGCTCCATTGTGACTCCCTCCATGATTTTACATAGAATATTGGTTAGGCTGATGTGTCTAAATTGTGTGGGTCTGATGTGACCTCCTTTCATAAACTGGTACCACTACAATAGCCTGTCACCATAGGTTAGATTTTAACATGTTATAGTGGTTTTATCAGCTTTTACTTAATTATGTTTAGACAAACACCAGGCAAGTTACTTGGTTTGATGGAACCTGAGTTCTTTGTTTTAACTGTGTCACTAGTTACCATGCATGTAAATATGTTTGGGATGTCTCCCACTGTCTGTGTAGCACTCTCATACATTTATATTCTCATTGTGATGTTTACTCAACATTTTTCTACAAGCACATTTGGTATGTTGTGTGGAGGGTTTATCATGGTTTACTGATAACATGTTACATTCACATTTTCCCTTTATGTTTTCAGATGCAATTAAAGAATACTTTATTATTACTTTTAACCTAGAAGACCACGCTGAAGATCCGATAAGAAAAGTTAATTATTTTCTGTACCGTATGCAATGTTGACCTTGTTTTGAGACTAGTACTGATGCAGTGCTTATTGCTTTCTGTTTTTCCATCAATTTAAGTCCTATATGTTTTCCCGTACCTTTGATTCCACTGATTTTGAAAACCAAAATATTTCCTGTTTGCTCTTTCAGATTTGCATATTTGCTTCTCTTGAAAAAAAGTTGATTCTGTGATGGCAATTCTGTTATTATTTTTTTTATTGTTGTCCTGCATTATCTCTATGCTTATTTGGTAGAGCATTTCTTTTTTTTTCAAAACAAGTTTATTGTTTTAACATATAAGAGAAATATCATAACAATTTTATACAAATAATTAAAAATAGGTATTATTATAATATTCAACAAAACAACTAAAGTATTTACAAAGACATCCACTACAATCAAATCAATTAATTAAACTAAAATACTGTGCAATTGAAATTAGAATTTTTTTAACAAATTTTGTAAATTATCCCATACAATAAAATGTGATGTTTTTCTAGTTGTTCTCATTCTAATTGTGCTTATTTCCATATGACACATTATATTCATAACATTTTTAAATTCATTGAACGAAGGAGGTGTATCTGAAATCCAATTTCTAGTTATTATTTTCCTAGCCACTGCTAGGATAGACCATAACAAGGGAAGCTTAATCTTTTTAACACATTGAGGTACAGGTGTGTTGAATAATATAAGAGACTTAGAAATAATGAAATTATCTGTAAAAAGAGCCTGCAAAAATTCATTAATTGACTTCCAGTATTCTTTCAACTTCATACAGTCATAAAACATATGAGCCCAGTCAGCATTAATTTCTATATTACATCTCTTACATAGATTATCTTTATTATTAATTTTATTCATCATCAAAGGTGTATAAAAGATCTATGTAAAAATTTCCATGTATAAAGTCTCCAGACAATGGAAGATGTAGTTCTATAAGCAGATTCCAATATATATTGTTTATCTTGTTGAGTTGGTGGGTCCCCATTAATAGAGGTGAAATAATTCCAGTATGAATCTACATTGTAAAAAGTTTCTTGTCTGATAATTTTATATATATATGAAAGTTTACCTTTATCAGAAACTTTATGCTGTAAATTTATTATCAAGTAATCAATCAGTTTTGGAATAGATTCTTTAACTGTTATAGACATTAGATCTATTCTATCAATGAGATGTTGTCTAAAGATCTGAACCTCTAACCAGCAAGTTTCTCTTAGATCAAATTCTTGTTTTAAGAAATCTAGATTTTTAACTTTATTATCAGATATCAGCTGATACCAGTACTTTAGATTATTATCTATAGCTAAATGAGCTCCTTCAGAAGTAGATGACATAAGCATACCCTGAGTATAAATTATAGGAATACAATAAAATTCCATTCCCTATACTTAGGGTGCATGAATATAAAGTTACGATAACTAATAATAATATTTAATGGGTAACAGACCATATGTTTAGGTGTAATAGGTGAAGTACAAAATTCCTTTAGCAACCACAACATGGAGTTATTTATAATCATATTTTTATGTGTTAAGGAGATTTTCATGAAGTGTATACTAATTAGCTCCCAATAATCTTTCCATTTTAGACATATGACCGATCTATTAATAAAGTAATAACTTTTATAATAGAAGAGATAATATATAAATTAAAGTCTGGAAAAGAAATACCCCTTGAGACCAGCTATTAGTATGTTTCTTTAATGCAATCCTAGGTCTATTAGGTGCCCATAAGAAATTTAACATTAGTGTATTCAGTTTCTTGATAGTTATTTTTGTAGGTGAAAGTATTATTGATTGTATTAAGTATAAAATCTTGGGAATATTATCATTTTAATAATTGTAAGTCTCTCCTCCATAGTAAAAACATATTATTCCAGGTATTAAAAAGATTTTGTATATTAAGAAAACAGGTATTATAGTTATTATATATAATAGATTTAATATCTTTAGATAGTATTATACCTAAATAAGTTATCTGACCTGAGTTGGGTACATATTTAGTAAAATCACTAATGAGTATTTTTTCGTGTATATATAGGTAGTATTTTAGTTTTTCTTCATTGAATATTAAACCAGAAATACTTTTAAAATTCATCATTTTATCAAATAAAGACTGCATAGAAGAATTAGATCCTGCTGATGTAATTAGAACATCATCTGCAAACAGTTGAATTTTTGATGTTGTATTTTCTTCTATTTCAAAACCCTCTATGTCAGTACTGTTTCTAATCAAATTAGCCCAAGGCTCCATTACTAAAGTGAATAATAGTGGAGAAAGTGGACATCCTTGCTTTGTACCTTTAAGAATGGGTATTTTTTTGAAACATATGTTCCTACCTTAATATAAGCCAGCGTTCCTTTGTATAAATGCTCAATTAAATTTACAAATGCATCAGAGAAATTTGTGCATTTCATTAAGGTAAACAGATAGTCCCAACTTACTGAATCAAATGCTGAACCTATATCAAGACTAATAAGTGTTAAATCTTTCTTTTTCCTATTTGCAAAATCAATTAATGTTAAAGTTCTTCTTATATTATCAAAAGTATTTCTATTTACAATGAAGCCCGTCTGATCTATGTCTATAATGCCGGGATAATTGTCTTCAATCTATCAGCAAAAATACTCATAAACATTTTATAATCAACATTAAGTAATGAGATGGGTCGATATGAAGAACATCTAGTTGGATCTTTATTAGGTTTTAAAATTGGTGAAATAAATGTATATTGCCAAGATGGGGGTTATTAACTCAGTTTGGGCCAGAATAAAAACCTTATGTATTAATGAATATGTAGTTTTAGAAAGGATTTTATATATCTCTGGTATAATACCATCATTACCGGTGCTTTGTTTGATTTAAGCTTATTTATTTGTGTAATAACTTCTGTATATGAAATACTCTTGTCCAATAGTTTAATCTGTTGTTTATTAAGCTTTTATTCATGTTTGTGGTTATAAACTCCTTTATTTTATCTTTAGGTTCCATGTTAATGTTGTTATGGTTAATCTTGTGAAAGTGATTTCTAAATTCATCCAGTATTTCTGGTATACTAGAAACATTCTTCTTTTCCTTAGAGAAAAGATTTCTTTGATATGGTTTTGTTTATTCAATCTTTTGTTTTATTTTTAAGTCTATGTAAGTATTTGGGGCTTATTGAATAAGACAAAACTTGTATTCTCTAAAGTTATTTTAACTTTATGAGTTAAAATTTCTTTGTATTTCTCATTTAGTTTGTTTATTTCTTCAATAACTTTCTTGTCCATAATATTTTCTTTATTATTATGTTTATAAGAGTCTAGTTTACTTTGAATATCTAACAATTCCTTATCCCAAGATTTCCTTTTATTATTATACCATCTGATACTTTGTCCATATAGATATGATTTTAAGGCATCCCAAACATAGACAATGGAGACTTCAGGAGTATTATTTATGTCTAGAAAATGTTGTACTTCTGAAAGTATATATTCTTTATAGTCTTTTAGCTGAGTTAAGTATGCTGGTATCCTTTTGATCTGAACATTATGAGTATTTTTATCATGAATTCAAAACAATTGAGTTATGATCAGATATAGGACATGAAATGATTTTGGAATTAATTAAATCTGTTATCATCTGGTTAGAAATAAAGACCCTATCTATTTTTGAATAAGTTTTGTATCTGTTAGAAAAAAAGGTGTATGGTAATGATTTTGACTCTATCTGATTATTAATATCATTCAAATGATAAGAATTAGCAAAATCATTTAAATGTTTTGCATTAGATGTAATTCTTCTTTTTCTTATAGTGGTAGTATCACTTTCATGTAGTATACAATTAAAATCACCAGCTAAAATAATATCCCCTATAGAGAATGATATGATCTTATCAATATGATGTTTCACTGTATTAATACCAATTCCAGGTATCCAATATACATTAATTAAAGTGTAAGTCTTCCCATTAATTTGTATTGTAACCATACAAAACATTCCTTTGTCATCCTGATAAGACTTAATGGTTTTAGGAATGGGCATACTTTTATTCCATAAAATAGCCACTCCTCTTTTTTCTGAGTGTGCTCTGAACTAACCAATACTGTATACTTATTAGTGGCTAGTTTATCAATATCTTTTTCAAGAGATGGGTTTCTTGCAGGAAGACTAGATTGGCCTTGTGTAGATTAATGTATCTTATTAGGCTTGCCCTTTTACATGGATTATTCAATCCATTAATGTTTAAAGAAATTCCTTTTAAAGATGTCATTTGGTATTTTTAAAACTCAAGAATCTTATGATCGAAATAACAAATAACAAGATAAATAATGTTACATCTCCTCTTTAGGTGTACCTTTAAATATAGCTGTATTTATTAAATTTCTTATGGGATTTTGTATAGGATTCAATTTTGTTTGTAGTGACAATGAGTGTACAAAATATATTGTGGATGTCAAAACTATATACATATAACAATGAACAAGTGAAAATAATGTAAGGATTAAACCTTGCATCCCGCCTGGAGTTAAAACTCCAACTTAGAGTAGTATTTGCTACTCAAGTTAACCCCTACCCTAAGCAGCAGTACCTCAGCTACCACCTTATCAATTTAATACTAGTTATATTTAACTGAGGTTAACAGTTTTCAATTCAATTATCTATCAAGACAAAACTACACATTTGGTAAAACAGCATCATATAAACTAAAATAAACTTTTTTTCTTTTTTTAAAAAAACAGTTCATACTATTATATAGATCTATGTAATATATAACACTTGTATTCTAATAGCATTCAAATAATCTTAATGTTAGAAATCAAGAGGAGAGAAAATTATGTTCTAACATTCATTTAAATCAAAAACTTTGGCTAATATGATTCAGACATTACATGCATTAAGATGCATCTATTTTCTGTCATGTGAATTCTATCAACAGCTTCCAAAAAAATCTTGAATTGTTTGTATATGAGCATTTACTTAAACTCATTATTGTCAATAGAGTTAAATATTGTATTCATAAAATTATTATAAATCATATTGCATAGTTATGCAGATTCTCAGAAACACCTGCGTTATTACCTAAAAAAAAAAAAGCCATCACACACCCACACACACACACACACACACACACACACACACACACACATATACACATACACATATATACATACATACACACACACACACACACACACACACATATATATATATATATATATATATATATATATATATATATATCTGATCTCACTGAGTTGTGTCTTTGTAGAGCAGTATCCTATTTGCTGTTCCTAGAATAAATCTGTCTGCTTTATACAAAATAATGCACAGCAAACACATATTAGTAACCAGATTTTACAATCATGCTAACCTACTGCTTTAAAATATATCACATGACATTTCTTCCAGAATAGAGTTATAAGATTATTTATGTTTGTCAATCAGATGAATTAAATGAGTTATAGTAAAGTATATGTTTGGGACACAAATTTTTAACACAGATTATTATGCCGCTGCTAAGTAGATTTTCCAAAACATTTAAATAAATGTTTCATTTTTATGCCTTCTAAAATAAGACATTTACTTACTACAAGAAACTACATCATTTAAACTCATTATAACTGACATATTTTATGAACAGAGTATTTTCCTGAATCTGTGGTGTGTCAGTGTGATAACCTTGTCAATGTTTATACTAACTGCTTTCAGTTTCTCTGTGAGAATTCTGTCATTTGAAGATTCTGAGGTAACTCAGACACTGTGCATGAGACAGCCCACATCCCAGATTGTCTCTCTTAACATTTTGGCGGAAACTTATTAAAACTAGTGACAAACATTCATTTGGCAGTGTAAATGCATCTAAACATGACAGAACCTCCACAATGTATTCCACAGATCATCACAGCCTCTATGCAAGTGAAATTAAACTCAAAATTACCAACAAGCAATAAAACTCAGCATTCTTCTCCCAACTCAGTTTTCATATAAATCCTATTATTCACTGTGCCCACACAGTCAAAAGCATTTCTATATATTAATAAAGAAAAGAAAAAGAGAGTAGAAAATAAAAGGAGTGAGGCAGAAATAAAAATGTAAGAGAAAGCTGTAAGAAGTATATACAATGGAATGTTACTTACTGTTTATATTAATAGAGTTAAAAATAAAACATATTATTTACTCTTATTTAGTTCTGATTATTATTAGTTAAAGCATGACAGATTATTTACAAACAAGCATAAGCAGTATAATCAAGAAAGTATAATTAGAAATAGCATTTGAAGAACTTATAAACTTTTACAAGAAATAAATATGTTATTATTCTATTAATGATATTTTCATTACTGTTCTCTCCTGCCCTCCCCACCCTTTACCCACTACATAATCTAAATAGAATGTCATTGTTTAAACAAAGAAAATAATAAAGAAGGAAAAAAGGTAAAGATAGAAAATGTATCAAATTACTAACCTTACTTTTTTCAGAAAGAGAAACAAATCGAGTCACAGCCTGCCATTAAATCCTCAGGCATTTTGACTGGTTATGAAACAAAACATTTCTTTGCACATAGAGAATAACTTTGATTAAATCTTTTCCAAAATATTTGTGGCTTTCTGGAAATGCAGGAACTATATTCAAAAAGATTAATAATGAACTAAAATGATGAGAGAGAAAAAAAACATATAACAAATCATTTGTTTTTTAGTCTCTTCTTCTTCTCTGAAGTCTTCCAGGAAGCTTCAGTTGCCAATCTCTTTAATGAAGAACTAGCCCATTTCATTTCTTCTATTTTATCCAAAATCCTTTTTTCTTTGACAAACAGTAAAGCAGAGTCTAAATCATCGAAGACCTTAGGACCATCAGGAAGGAAGACCTTAAGCTTGGCAGGAAACAGAAGGTATGTTTTAAACTGTGCTTTTTTAAGCTCCCTTATTAGTGGCAGAAAAACTTTTCTTTTAGCAATTACCATGGAAGAATAGTCATTGTCAAAACGCACAGTTGTCTCATTAAACTTAACAGGAGCTTTAGCCCAAGCAGATTTAAGAACCATCTCTTTATCAAAAGATGATAGAAATCTAACTATAACTGATCTAGGATAGTTTTTGTTAGAGTTAGTATTAGCTATAGATCTATGTGCTCTTTCGATACCAAAAGAGAATGCTTCTGGTAAATCTAAAGTTTTAGGGAGCCATGTTGTTAAAAAAGAAGTAATATTGTTACCTTCAATATTTTCTGGCAGTCCAAAAATCCTAATGTTATTGCGCCTAGATCTATTTTCCAGGTCATCCAGCTTTGTTTGTAAATGTGTATTTTGTTTCAGCAGAAACTCAATGTTGATTCCCTCTTCTTGTATTTTATTTTCCATGTCATTCACAGCTTCTTCTATGCCTGTCATCTGGATCTTCTGTTGTTGCAGGTCCATATGTAACAAGTCTATTTGTTTTGTAGTTTTTCTATGAAAGTGTCTATTTTAGTATCCATTTTATCCATCTTAGCAGTAAGTTGCTGGACTATAATTATCAGAGACTGAAGTTCTTTCTTGATGCTGGAGTCTTGAGAATTTGTCTTACTGGAACTCATTTCAGACTGATAAACTGACAGGAAAATTTCCAAAGTAATTTCTGACAGGAATATTATTAAGATTTCCTTTCTTTTTTAGATATAGTTCAAGAACTATATAAAACAAACATATTTAGAAAGAAAATTACTTCAAGAATTAATTTTTTAAGTAATTAATTCCTGTCAATGTAATGAAATTGGTGGAGCTGAAGAAATCTGCTGCTATCCTGTGTTCATCCTTGGCCACGCCCCTTGGTAGAGCATTTCTGAGTTAGCTTTGGCACCTTTCTGAAGCCCAGAACCCTCAGTTTTGATTGTATTCTCTTTGGCAATCACATATTCACAAATAGATCTCTATTTCCAGTATGAAATCCCTCTTTTTCCTCCACACTTGAGAACCGAGTCCATGGCTGTTCTTTCTCAAGTCGGCTCTAGTATTTGGTATTCAAGTCCTGTCCTTGAAGAGCACAATAATTATCCTGTACTTTTGTGTGGCTACAGTCAAAGCATTAGACCTCAGAAAGGACATATTAAAGTTCTCCTCATCAGCAATTCTCTTTCTTTGCCATACAAAGGATACCATCTAACACTTTCCTACACTGTAGTTATTGGTACTCACTGCCTTCTATTCCTTTTTGATTTGCTCCTTTTGTTTTATCCAAAAATATATTACTGTTTTACTCATTCATTCATTCATTTACTCTATTTGACTTCTCCAGAATGTGTTCCTACTACTGAACTTAATTTCGGTAAGTAATCTGATATTTTGGGAAGAGTTTGCTATTTTCCTTATGTTCTATGCTCCTACTGGGCTAGTTTTGAAGAAAGCTAATGAAATACATAAACCTCTCATACGCAGTCCCTGTCTCCTTTGTGAAGTGCTATGTTTTTTCTATATGCCATGCACAGGTAGCATGTTTGAGAATGTTATCATGTGTACTCCTCATATGAGGCTTCACCCTGTTTCCTCAGATTCCTGCAGTGCTCTGAATCCCTTTCCCAGCCAGATTATTTGTTCATTTGTACAGAATGACATCACATTTTTTACCCTCTACACATGGTCCTGGGGACATGAAAATTCCCTCCACTTTCCTTGCTCCTCCCAGTCACAAAGCCTGGCATGCATATTCACTACCTGTCGACTCCCTGTCCTCATTCTACTTTCATAATAACTGAATCCCTTAGACTAAGATGACTGATTCTGTTCCAGCATTAGCAGCTACCCCGTGATCCTTCAACAAGAAAGTTCAGAGTAGGCTGTCTAGTCTTACCTGGTGATTCATCCTTGAGGGACCCATCTGTAACAAGATAGAATAAAAATTGTGAAAAGGCACATTTCCTTTCTGAGAATAATAATTCACCATGTCTATTCTGAGCATTTATCCTGTATCTGCAGATTGTGTTTTGTTGTTCTCAAGCATTCTACTTTAAAAGATATGCCCTTTTGGAATCTATGAAATACCTTATGTTACTTAAAATGTTCTACCATATTAGCCTTCTTGCCCGTTTTACTCGACACAATACATGCTAAGCTCTTTTCCTGTCTTCCTTTGTGTCAGTTCTTGTGCCAAACACACACCATTTTGATTCCCCTTGAGAATTACCTGTACCTTATGCCATATGATGATATAGTTTAAGTGCATACTATACTCCAGACTGCATCTCATGCACAAGCTATACAAAGACATACACATTTAGTCTTCAGCAAGTGATACCATTTATGATATATCTCACTCATCTGCCACCTTTCCTAACTGCTATACTTGCATTAGAAGATCACTATAAATACCCCAGGGTATTCCCTTCCTGGGTTACCAGACCTGTCCTCATAATTTCAGCACTTTTTTTTTTTTTTGCATCCTTGTAGGACCAAGCCCAATGGCTCCTCTACCTTCATTCAGTCAGACCATCCATTTGATGGGGAAGTAAGAACTGAACATTCCAAGCTAGGCAAGAACCCCTCTAATCCATTTGTTCCTGCCTGAGAAACACTATCAGTCAATTGGTTCCCCTAGTCATGAGAGTCAGATGATAAGGAGTGTGCCAGCTTGATGGTCTTACTGGGTGACCTACACTTCCCTTGTGGAGCAGTCACTTCCCTTTTGTGGCTCACTGAGCTTTGCTGTGTGCTGCCACTCTAATGAGTGTGTCATTGCATGCTGTATCCCCTGATCCATGCATCTGCGGAATGGCAGCATGTGCTCCCTAGGCCCATACTCCACAGATGTACATCCATTTCTCACATTAATGTCATCCTCCCTTACCCCCTCCCTGAAAATGGGAGAGCTAACATCCCTTCCCAGCCAATTCCTACAGATGTCCAAGCCACTACCTGAATCCAGATCACCTGTGTCAAAGTTAGGGATTTATTCGACTGTGTCATGGATATGGCATCATTTTGGCATCTTCTTGAGCATCAACCCTATTTAATGATTTTTGTATTATTAGCAAAAATGGCAAACATTTCCTTCCAGATCCCAGTGGGCTATCCTTTCATTTGAGTGAACCCCATTTACTTTAACCTTTTGTGCCACATTGTGTAACCAGGGTTTTCCAATGCTGTCAAGCTTGGGCCTATTCTTTGTGTTTCTGATATGTTCACTTACTGTTATTAACATGATATCAAATAGTTTCCTAAAGTCAAAGCAGAAAAAATAGCAGCTCTGTGCCTGGTGGTATTAAATTGTTTCATTTTTGTCATAACATTTACAACACTAATACTAATTAGAGTGCTGCTATCAGTTTGCTTTTACCTGCATTTGGGTCTTTATAGTTGTCATTTGTCTCAAGTGGTGACAGTCAGATGGTAGGGAGTATGCCAGCTTGCTGTCTATTGTTTTCCTAAATGTCATGTCTTCAACAGCTGTCTCGTCTAATATCATAGTTACTTCTTCAAAGAACTCCATTAAAACTACCTGACATTATCTTCTCAGCCTCTTTCTTTCACACTTGTGAAGTGAATCACATCTTCCCTGTTCCACAATTCATGTAAAATATTAGTGGTATTGCTAGGTCTTCACTCCATTCCACTAAGAATAGTAGGGCACAGTTTATCATATCCCCATTAGTATGCACACCTTTAATTTCTGGAGTTCTTCCAAGACACCTTCAACTTTCTTCTGTGATAGGAATAGTACTGGGATCAACCTCCTTTTTATTGACTAGACTTGGAAAAATCCCCCTTCTCTTTCTTCATGTAGAAATGGCAGCCATGTTATTTCATTGTCCCACTCGGCTCATCATCTTTTGTTGTGCTTTGCTATTGTACATTTTGTCTTTAATGCTTTCCTTGTGCATCTGTAAAACACTTTATTTCCCTTCTAAACTGAAACTGGCTGTGCTTACCTTAGACTGGGCCTTGCTGATATTTTACTGCTTCTTCCTGACTAAGCTGTTGCTTGCTAAATGATACACTTGCCCCTAGCCTTTACTACCACCTAATCTGTGAATATCTGTTTTTTTCCTCTCTTTATTTGCATATTTGTTTTTGTGGAAGCAGTACTGTTGTGTCTCCAGGGTTTTCCATACTACTAATATACCCTTTTGCTAGAGATCCTGAAGTCCAAAGCAATTACATGAATAATAATTAAGTGGATGGAGAACTACAGAGTTGAGTGATTAATTGTTCCTAAGTGACTACCCACCTCCAGGTCTGGCAGCCTGTCTGTGACACCATTAAAAACACCAGGTGGGGCTAGTATCAACTGCCTAAGGCCTGCTCTATACACAGTATCAAGAATTAGACTACTGAAAACACATCTTTCAAACACACAGTACATTCCCTACCTACTCACATTCATTGCTAAATAGAAAATCCCATACACTGCAAGCTTCCAATCACACACGCAAAGCAGCTCCCAACCACTCCATACAACAAAGCAAAGTCCTTCCACCACTTACACTGTAACCCCCTACATCTGTGCGAGAGCCCCCCCCCACACACACACACACACACACACACACACACACACACACACACACACAAACACTGCTAGTATTTGATTACACACTGCAAAACAGAAAGGTTACACATCACAGGCATCCCACCACTCACAGTGCAAATCCCCCTTAAATATACATACCCGATATCTCTACCTTTTCAACACTCACTCACGCACACAAAACCTATAGATGCTACATGCTTTGAAACACTCACTACAAGTATTGCAGGCATAAAAACTACCTCACACTCCCTAAACCACATACATGAACATATTCATTGACACACTCATTTAGACACACAGAATCATTATAAGCATTTACTATATCAGAAAGATGCCATATTTACATAGATCTCACACATGCACACATTCCTGATGAGTACATATTCTCAACCAGTACATATATTTTACAAGAATAAATCTTCAATTACTAGAATCCACAAGGCAGCACTCAAACTCCAGGGTTGCAATAAAGAGGACTACGCAAAATGAAGGGCATATTAAAGTCTTCTCATAACACCGCCCCCACCCGTTCTCTGCCATCCTAGTGATACATCTGAAGTCTTCTTATCATTTTCCTGCTAACGTGAAGGGGGTTTTATACAAGCATGTGCAGACTCTGCTGTTACTTCTAGTTTCCACTTTGACCCACGGTGCCTTCCAGTCTCATTGTTACTTGTTATTTTATTTTGTTATCCTCCTTGATATTGAGACTTATGCTTCTTCCTCCTCTGTCTGCTTTATGACACATCTCCTATATAGCCTGTGTATCTCTAGCATGTTCATTTCTCAGTCTTGATTGTCTTTGTATCAAGTTTTGGTTACTGCCACAAAATTTACATATTTTTTGTTTCAAGAAAATCTTTTGTTTAGTAACTTTTCATGGACTGTACTCACTCTTGCTCATTACGTTCAGTTCTTTATACTGTCCCTTTTTGCTTCATCCATGTATATGTTGTGGATGCCTCCCCTTCTTTATCTTCTTCTAGTCTCATTACATCCCTAACCACTTTGATATTATGAAGGGAGTTGGCAGTAGCGAGTGGCCAGAATTTCTCTGATATATTTTGTACCTTACCCCATTAGTTGTTTATAGTACTCAATAATGAAACACTTAAACCTGTCACATAGGATTAGAAAAGCTTTTTTCAGATGTACTCAAACTATAATGCCAATATAGGCCTACAGCACTGTCAAGTGTATATTCTGTCCTCCTTTTAAAGTCATACACTGGTATGCCCATAATAATGCTGAGATTTAAAGATAACTTTGAATAACTGTCAATGTAGCTAGTGTTATTCTAGAGGGATCCAGTATGTGTCAGCTTGGGACAAGATGGCTGACAAGCATTCCTGCTTTGCAAGGGTAGATCTGTACCTCTCTTACTAAAGCTTTCACATGTTGGCTAAAGCTTTTGCTATTACCATAGTGCCATTTTTAGGGAGGGTCAGTCTACTGCATATTGTAACATAGTAAAATCTAATTCATAGCACCTTAATGTAGCCCTACTAAGTGCCAGAAATCCTAAGAAAAATGCCACCCTTGAGGTCTGCCTGCAACTTAAATTCTTTCATATACGTGTTGTTATAAATACATAGTTTCAAAGCAATGACAGCACTCCCTCTTTTCCTGGGTATGGTGCCTATCAAGTCTTCAGATCTACTGCCAATTGCAGAGTTGTAGCAGTAGTTGTCAAATCATCGCACAACTGCTTCCTTGAGACTCCAAATGTGAACTCTTAGATGTTTGCATCACTCAAACCAGATTAATTACCATTTCTATAGCTGGCTACAAAACATCCTGTATATCCCTACTGCCCACAGTAGCTATCTTAGCACCTTAACCAAAATCCTCATTAATCCCAGCTTTATATTGGGGAACTTCAACTATCTGTCAATAAACTGTCTAAGCTATGCTGCCAATAGTTGGAATGCCCAGGACTTCTATGACTTGACTAAATTTGCAGATGATTGCAAATTAGAAGCAGTCATAGAATCCCCCACTGACACAAATGGTCTCTAGTAAGGGCCAACACAGACAAATAACTGGTTTCAGAGCCATGAGCTAAAACTAAACACCAAGAAATGCATAAGTATCCTTTAAGAAGTCATTCACCCCTAGTAACTATCATATTGACAACATACCTCTAAGAGTTGGCCCAGTAGTCAAGGACTTGGGAACACACACAGACAGTAATTTAGCCTTTGGCCATCACATCTGCAGTAGTGAGGAAATCATTCTATGCTGTGTAACTTATAAACAAAGGTATGACATCTAGTCCAAGCAGGTCATTGTAACACTGTGTACACTATTCATCAGACCTATCATTGAGGACAATGCACCCTTTGGTATATGCCTAACAAGGCATATCCAACAATTTGAATGTCCGCAGAGGTTTCTCACTAAAAGAATACATGGGGTAAGTAACATGTCCTATGTAGATCGCCTTAAGGTCCTATCCCTGTATTCTGTCTCCTACAGGATCTGAGGAAGCACCTGTGATAGGCATGAAAGTGCTCGTCTTTTTATTGTTTTTCTGTGGTTTTAATAGTTGTTCTAATAAACATGAATTTTAGTGAATTTTTTTGCTGCGTTGGTTGGATGTACTTGTTAAAATTCATAAGTACCTTGGACTGGACTTGAACTGGAGTCTAAGGTTGGGAGAGGTACATGAATAGGAAGAAAATCAGCAGCACTGCAATGAGTGAATAAATGTGAGACTATAAAACACAATCACATTTGTGAAATATGACTTTACAAGAAAAAGTGGCAGAGAAAGATTGAATTTTGTTGTCTGCAAAGATTGGATTTTTGTTGACTTTGTTAAACTTGTGGATGAACTAAATAGCATATACTCCACTTCATGTCATTAATGTTTGGGAGAATATTAAAAGGGAAAATAGAAATAAATTGTAAGTAAAACTATTTTTGTTCTCAACAGTATTTGTATAAAACATTTCATGATATAAATGACATGTTATATAGTAAAGTATTTTTGGTGATTGTTGTATGTGATAAAGACACTAAAGTAAACAAGTACTTTTTTCTTTTTCAGTTTTAGGAAATGTAAGCATTATAACATAAAACGAGAAGAAAGGCTGGACAAAAGTGTGTTTGACTTACTACACTGTAATATTGGTCTGTTTTGGTGTGGGATGGGGTAGAAAAGAGCACTGATTATAATATATGTAAAGTTGAAATGTTTTCTATTACTTTTGCATAGGTGAAAGTCTGGATTAATCAATCCATTCACAACCCCTTTTCGAATGCCTTTGGCTTAATCAAATAAGTTTTTTTTAGTAAGCAAGTGGGCTTTAAAAATAAAAGAACACTGTGGATGTAATGAAAAGTTTTCCTTTATTAAATAAATATTCAGTGTGAGTTGAGAAGTCTGCAGCTGAGAGCAGCTGTACATCCTGTTCTTATGCTTCCATGGATACAAACTGACTACAGATGAGAGCAATACATCTCAAGAGTGCTGAACATTGTTTGCTGACAGAAATGTAAAATTAAAATATACAAAGGCAAGCAGCTTAGTAAAAAAATAATATCTGAAATTATTGGAAGTGAACAAGATATAGCAACTCTCATGTTACCTAAATACTTCAATACATTTACTAGAACAGTATACAATTAATTTTGATAGCCAGTGTACTTTTTGCTTATGGTTAAAAGTTAATGTTTTCTGAAAGCATTACAAGCTGTTTTTCACATGTTAACGTGGAATAAAGATAAGACAAGAACAGATGGCAATTAGCATAAGTAGGAGCACAGCCTGTAACATGTGTCTTAGTATGGATAACCCTAATTTTAGGTTAGGTAATGCCTATTGATACAGCTGTTGATTTGGGACAATTGTTCCTATCAGAAGGTTTAAACTGCATCATTTGAAGATGTACATAGTTTTGTGTGTTTGTTTTAAGTTAATATGTTATGATGGTGTTTTTGGTGGATTTTTATGAGGATTTTCATTAAAACAAAAAGTTTTGTAAAAAGTAACATAGGTTCAAATGGAGATGACATGAAATATCTGTATAAAGGATCAACCTGCCAAACATTAGTGGGTGCGTGCAACACAAACGCTGGAAATAGGCATTTAAAAAAACTGAACTATATAACAGGTAGGAATAATAACTTATTATCATAATGTCTACACTATTCATATTATTTTGGAACATGAATGGCCTCACGCGTACAGACAAAAGATAAGAGTGTTGGATTATATTAAGAAATGCCTTAGTGCAAATAGCAGTGCTACAGGAGACACATTTGGAAAGAAGTGATCATGTGAATTTGATAAAAAAATGATTTCAGGATGGTTATTCAGCATCATATCAGGAACAGAGGAAAATGGGAGTAATTATACTAATTGCTAGAGGAGCTCTAATAGTGATAGAAGAGACAAAAACATAATAATAGTAGATTTCTGGCAGTTAGGATCTACTGGCAAGGGAGGATGATTGCACTGACATGTATTTATACTTCACCTAAGACTGCTATTATGGAGCTTAAGAAAGTTTTGGGAGACATAATCAGCTTTCAACAGAGAATATTACTTATAGGTGGGGACTGAAACTTGATTTGCAACAGTTAGTATGCATCTGGGGGTTCTAGAAGGAAAATAAAACAGAAAAGTTTGTATTTCTGAAGAAAATTATGACAGTATTTAGTATGGAAGAGATTAATTCAGTAGTAGGAACTCAGAGAGAATTTACACATTATTCCACAAGGTAGAATAACTGGACTACACAATACAGAAATTATATTTCACAGAAACACGTGTATTTAATTGATTACTTTTGACACACATCCAATAATTATTTCAGATCATGCACTAATAACACCTAAGACAAAAATGCTGGGTAATGAAGAAAAGATGAGACACTGGAGCTTCCCCACCTACCTGTTAAAAAGAGAGGACTTTAAGGAATAGGTAGCAGAAATTATTTGAGAGCTATTAGGGAAGATAGAAATTTCTTCAGAAGTCATAGCTAGTGAGTGGGAGAAAATGAAAGTTGAGTTTAAAAATAGGTTAGAAATAAAAACAATATGGTTAAAAAGTGCCAAGAGTTATTTAGAGGGGTTGACAAAGGTTAAAGTATTTCAGAATAAAGGTAAGTTCACAGAACATGAAAAGGCACACCTCCAGTATGTTAAACAGAAAATAAGGGATTACCTGGATAATATGAATGAGTTTAGAAAGACTGATGATAAACAACTTTCTGATAACTCCAGAGCACAAAAAACGACTTAGGCAACAGAAAGTATATTGCCAAACAGCATATAAGAAAAAATAAATAAATAAATAAATAATCAGAGATCCTGAAGAGCTAGTAGAGATATTTTGGAAATTTTATGGAAATTTGTATAAAGCAGAGAGATGTAGAAATCAAGAAACAGCACAAATGGAAATATTTATGGAAGACTTAAGTATGCCAAGGTCAGAGGTAGCTAAGGATCAATAATTAACATTTCAGATAGGAGGAGATGAGACAAGAATGGTGACGTATAATCAATCTGTAGGAAAGTCCCCAGGAATAGATTGTATTCCTGCGGACGTTTGGAAGCTAGGAGGGAAGAAAGTGCTAAAGATCTGGAAGGTTTTGTTTAACAGTATTTTAAAAGGAGGGGAAGTACCAACATCCTGGAAGAAAACTGTAGTGGCTGTAGTACCTAAAGATGGTAAAGACCCATTGACCCATCTTCATATATGTCCATTTCAATTTTAAACCATAATTATAAAGTGGTTATGTCTATAATAGCTAATAGAATGGCAAAGGTGTTGCCAAAATTGATAGATATAGATATAGATCAGTGTGGTTTTGTGGTATCAGCAAACATTTGACAACATTAATAGAACAATGATCTAGAGTGAAGCAGAATATAAGAAAATACCACTGTCATTGTTGGGTCTTGATGCAAACAATGCAATGGGATTTTATGAGCAGAGCAATAGAATCTTTGCATTCCCTGATACAATAATAATATCAATTAGGAGGATATATGAAGAAAAAGAAGCAAAAATTAAAGTGAGATGGTTCCTTTCTAATAAGTAGTGTCTGAACAGAGGAACCAGGCAGAGGTGACCTGTTTCCCCTTTGTCATTTGTGTTATATTTAGACTTTTTAGCAAAGAAAATAAGTGACTCAGAAACTGAAGGATATATTTGGTATGGTAATAAAGAAAGTTGGCTTTATTTGCAGACAATATTATTTTGTACATGATGAAACCAGAAAAGGACATCATAGTGTTGTGTAACAACATCTTGAGACAGCTTCAAGTCTTTTCAGGATATAAAATTAATGACAATAAAACAAAGGCTATAGCCTTAAACTATGTACCCATACATGAATTGGTTCAATAATACTCTTAATTATGGGGACACAAAATTAAGTATTTAAGAGTATGGATAAAAAGGGGATTCTGTTTTGGCAGCTAAGGATATGTTGGAAGAGACTAAAAAAGTTAATACAAAAACTGAGAAACTGGAAGCTCTTGTCTGTGGATATGGATAGCCAGATACAAGCAGTGAAAATATTTTTAGTCCTTTTAATTTTATATACAGGTCATGAGTATTTTATCTGTGACGATTGGGGAGAGATGGGAGAAAGCTGCCAGCCTAGTCAAATAGAATTTGATATATAATTCTGTCAACTGTATAAATAAATATAAAATACAGGCTTATGTTTTAAATGAAAGAAAAACACTGTAAAATGTGAACTTCAAGATTGTTACAACATTGCCCCCTTGCTGTAAAAAAAAACTACGTCAAGCCTTTCAAATTTGTCTTTTGAAATTGAAATGATTTTATGACATTCTTTGATCTTTAAAGTTGGTTCCGGTCAGACTGGCTGAAGACATTGTGTCTATTGTGTTAACTAAGGACTAATTGCTAGAGTGTATATGTGAAATGCCTTTTAGTGTTGTATTCTCCTGTGCAGGAGTTAGCTTGCTAAATAATGTAAATGGAGTTGCTATTAGCCTGGGAACTCAGAGCAGGTGTCAAAATGATGCAATATGAATAATGGGGAAACCTAAGTGACAAAAATTATGTAATCTGGGGAGGACCCAGAGACATGTTTGTTAGTGATGTTTTATAAACTGTGTCTCAGAGAGAGATAGGGAGCATTTTGATCTTGATATCCAACTTACCAGCACTCTGCTTATGGTCACATGTAAGTTTCTAGCACTGTGATTTCTTGTAGGAATAGTTAAATCTAGTAAAGATTAATTAGGTATTTTTCTTTGAAATCAGACTTGTCCTACTGCATTATTTTAAGTTTCTGAGTGATCTGTGAACTCTTAGATATATCTGTGGTGTAGTAGCTTTGTCTTGTGTTTTAATTATTTATTATTAAATATTTTAAAACCTTCTACCTGTGGCTGCTTTGTGTAGAGATAAGCTCTAGAATACATTGCATATTTATAGAGGTTATTGTAATAGGCCTCTCTAAAGTAAGCCTTGACTGTTAATCATACTACCATTGGATAATAATATTGCACAGTAATAATTGGACACCCTTTTAAGGGCCATTTAGTAGCGGATATTATTAACTGGGTGGTGGCAGTAATTATTACCGTATAGTCTGGGTAAAGGGGCACAGTTGGAGAGTCTGTGTCAGCCTTTCCCAGGAGTGTCTGTGAAGTAGTATAAATACTTATCTCAAAGTGTATGTGTGTGTTGTGTCAGCTACTTGGCAGGGACATGAAGCACTGGTTGGACAGAGAGGGTACTGGAGGTTTTAGCTTGCCCAGTTAGGCTGAGACCTGGACCCTATAGCTGTGCCAGTGGGAAGTCTTATTGGGGACCTGGTGAGCAAAGGAGCAACAAGCCCCAGACTGACTGTGATCTCTGTGTGCACTTAAGGGAAATTGTACTTTACAGTGTGTATTAGTTATCCTTTCCTCTTCTAGGAGACGACCTCCCTGGTGTTAGTGGTGAGGATTGAGGCTCCCTGATTGCTGGGCCAGGGCACGGTCATCACATTATCAATCAGAGGAGAGAAGATGCGGATAGTAATTATTAAAGATTTGAAGGATTTTATCTAGGAGGGAAAGAGGGCAAGAGTCAAGTGGGACAAGCTGATCCTTCCAACAGAACAAGGTGGTTTAGGATTATCTTATTTGAAGGTATATTTTACAGCTACACAGTTAAGGCTAATATGCATAACACAAGCAGAAAGCTACAATTCAAAGTGGTAAGGAATGATGATGAAGCAAAGGAGGAATAAAAAAATAAGGAGTGATTGGGATTTGGATGTAGATCCTTAAGGAGAATAACAACAGCCATACAGAATACTACCTGCTAAAAAGAGAGCAATTTAAGGAATGGATAGTGGAGATGATTTGAGAGCTATTTGGGAAGACAGAAATTTCTTCAGAAGTCATAGCTAGTGAGTGGAAGAAAATGAAAGTGGAGTTTAAAAATAGGTTAGAAATAAAAGAAAAATATGATTGAAAAATAAGAATTATTTAGAGAGGCTGTCATTGAAATCACTACACCCAGTGACTACAGTGTCTTGCGTACAGAGAGAGACAAAGTCATAAAATATCATGATCTACAGAAACGAGGGCATTGTGGAAGAAAGATACCCAGACAGTTCCAATAGTAGTAGGAGCAACGGGTCTTATAAAAAAGAATCTACAATTGTATTTAGATATGTTACCCATACACGTGACTCCATATGAATTGCAGAAGGAGTCATTACTGGACACATTGCAGGTGCTGCAAAGAGCACTTTTGGCTGACATCAAAGATTGAAACAATACTAATTTCATGAACTTTAATCGTACTTTGACTTAGCAATGTGGTCCATTCCCATTATGGTATCAGAAACCCAAAAAATTTAGAGAAATAAAAAATACTATAATCATAAAGTAGCAGAAAGTATTCTAAGAACTAAACCAACACAAGTATGGAAATGGAAATTTTGTTGATAGGGATGACTGCAATTAGGGCTACAGAGAACAGGCAAGAGGAGGCTGGAATTTACTGGAGAAAACTCATAAAAGAATCAAGGTATTGGAAGCAAATAACTAGAGAGGGAAAGGTAATAGAATGAGAAGTGGCCAAGAAGACACTGGACTGTAGGCTAGAGACTACCTATCAAGAATTGATATCAGAGTATAAGTAAAGAGAAAATGATTGGGGAATCCTAACTGAAAGACCTGTTCTGGTAGAGGTTTTAGCTGAATCTAGAACAGAAGCTGCTGTTAAAAATGGGATAATTAGTAGTGCATATAAAATGCTGCATGCTAGCTGTAGAAATCAATCAGAGGAGGTTAGAAAAGACAGGGAAGAGAGAGAGACTGGAGAAGCAATTCACAAGGAAACAATGGAAGGACATATATATGGCTCCAAAATATGCAACAAAGTCTAGATAATTTAGGATATTTGCTTGGAAATGTTTGCGTAGGTATTTTTTATACACCAAGCAGACTCTAAAGAATTTTTCCACAGGCAGATAAATGTTGGATGTGCGATGAGGAAGAAAGAGGTTACTAGGCACATATGCTCTGGGAGAGTAATCAGTTGGTAGACTTTAAAAATTCCCTGTGGAGTACTCTTTCAGAAATATTTGGTGAGCAAATGGGTGTAACTAAGGAAATTATTTTTTTTAAGCTGGCATACAGGATCTGAATTGCATAGACATAGTAAGGACTTGTGAAGTTTAATTCTGATGGCTGCCAAAACAACAACTACTAGAAAATGGATATCAAAGACTAAACCAACTGTATTTGTAGTATTAAATATTATAACAGAGATAAAAGAACTGGAAATTGGATCCTTAGAAAAGGGGAGGGGCAAATTACATAGGACAAAAGTGGAAATTGTGGGAGAAAAATACACACAGAATAATATTTTGGAGGAGTACGGTTTAAGGCAAGGCAGGAATTGAATAATTTATGTAATGTTGGATTGATGATATTTATATGAAAAAATATACATGGTTTGTTTTCTTTTACATAAATGTATGTTTGCCTATGTCTTAAGTGATAATTCAATAAAAGTGTTAAAAAATGGTGAACCTACCACTGCAAATACCTTTTTTATGGCCTTTTCAAAAGCAAATCTTTAATTGCTTGATGAACTAAATGATTCCACTGTAGCCCTCCTCTAATGGACCCCATTTCTAAAGCCACCACCTAAGCATCGGCCATCTATTCCCACTTAAATAGCTGCCTTGATGAAGCTGGCCCTATCCTCATCAAATACAATGTGAGATGTAAAAATGAACCCCTAAAGTGGAAAATCCATGCAAATAAACTATGTAACAAGAAACACATTGTTTTATGTCTGTAAGAAGTCTCATTCTACCTATTTTAACAGCACATTTAAGCAAAGAGCTTTAGAGCACCATTAGGAAGCTAAAGTGGAATATAACTTAAAATATCCACTAAAAGCAAAAATAATTACACATCTTTATTTAACTATGTCACGAAGTTAAGAACTAATGCCGGGCAATACTCAGAGCTAGTCCGCAATAATACTGCCCCTTCTGACCCAAATGAAATTGCTCAAACCCTAGTTGTTATATTTAGTGCAAGTCTTACTAATTCAACATTTATAGCTGCTCCATAAATTTCACAGTCCCAGCTACCGCCTATAATTAACTGTAGAGCAAGTCCTGTCAGTGATCTCAAAAAATTAATACAAAGCATCCTCTGATCCTGCACTGATGAACCTGTTGAACATTTGCAAAACAAATAACATCAGAATTGCCTGATCTTGGGACCCAAACCTCATCTGAAAAGTAACTAGAAGATGTTGGAGTGACAGTTATGTGTCTCACAGACTATCCCATTTTTAGAACAGGCTTCCTCTCAATGTGAAGCAGAGTTCTTCCTAACCCAATTCAAGTGTAACTTGGACCAGTAAATGGGGAATTAGAAATTTTCCCATGGTCTGGCACCTGTGTCTGTATTAGACAGAGGCATCTCATAACTGCTTGACCACCCATGCCTAAGCCTAGATATGCCCTTTAAAATAATCCTAGGGTATCAAAACTTGTCAGATACATTTGGGAAGCATGGTTAGGCTTACAAGCCCCTCTGGGGTCATTAGCTTAGTAATCACCTATGAACCTATGAAAAGTATCTCATCTCTGGGATCTGATAACATACTATGTTGCCTGATTATCAGCATCAAATCTGGCCCATCTAAGCCCCTACTTAACATCTTTAATCTAAGTTTTTATAGTGATTATATTCCCAAAGTCTGGAAAACAGTAACTGCATTGTTATTACACAAGGAAGACACAACTAACTACAGACCCATTAATCTCACATGCCTTAGATGTAAAGCTATGAAATGTATTATCCCAGACCTCATTAACCTGGACATTGAAAATCTCTTAACCCTGGACCTACATCAACTCAGATTTCCCAAAGGCAAGTTCTACCTCCTTAACCTCTTCATTTTCTTTGAAAACATCATCAAGTCAGTGGACAGCAGTTATGCAATATATAGAACATATTAAGATGTGACCAAGGCCTTTGATGTCTTTCTACATGCAGGTATTATCAGAAGACTTGTAAACCTGAAATACATAAGTCGTGTGGTGGATAGCTAACTGGTTGTCTGATAGGACCCATGTCACTGCAGCAGCAGATGCCACTTGTGAAAGTAAAAAAAATACCAGAGGTGTATCACAGGGTTCAGTGGCATAAAGTTTTCTGATTTTTTTGACAAGTGTAAATTGGGATTTGGCATTTGTTGCTCTGCTGACTAGCAATTGTTACAACATGGATTAGCTATGTTAACAACTAGTGTAACAGCAATAGTGTCAAACCAAACATGAAGACTGTAGTATTGCTCATTTTGGTAAACAAAACATTTCCATGTCACACCATATATGGGACACAGTCTTCAAATCAACCACTAATTTAAGGAATCTAAGCACTCTTGTGGATAATTCTTTATCTTTTGACCATCTTGTCTAAGTATTAGTTTGGAAACCCTTCTATCTGGCTCAGTTAATTTCCAAAGACATCTCCTCTAGATCCAAATGATTCTTTACACCATAATACTAATTTTGGCCTTTATTTGTCAACGCATATCACTCAAAGTGTTAAATGTCAAAGATCCCTAATCAAAAAGTTCAGTGACCTCAAGACCCATGGTTATCCAGATAGACTGGCAGTCCTCTCCTTGTAACTGGTCTCTTATTCCCCCCACCCCATGGTGATCTGCACCTGGCCTTTTTAGCCATGAAAAACCCAACCTATTTTGACCTCCTACTCCTTCATAAAATAAATTGATCCTCAAATAACTAGTTAAAGGACTTAGACCTTATCAACAGATAAATATGACCTGTTGGTATGATCAAATCATGTCAGTGTATCTCTTGCCTCTGGAGCAAACTTCCACTTCATATCAAGTGGAGTTGCATCTTTGCTAACCTAGATAATTGGATGATCAGACTCAAATTCTCTCCTGGTCTATCTTGCATTATCATCTTTGAGGCTGGGAGGAACTTCTGAATATAATTTATTGACTAGACTTATAATGGTCTTTAGACTGATTGCCTTGTACTTACATATGAAGTCTGTCCCAGTAGATCACTCATTTGTTGAGCCTAGCCCCGTGATGGGCTACATCAAGACACATACAGGAGCACCTTTGAAAATGTTAATGCATGAGATACTTGTTCAAAGCCCTACTCAGGTTCTCAGACCCCTTCTGTATTGCTCTGATCCACTCTCCAGCCAGGTCAACTTTCCCTACATGGAGAATGACAATGAGTTTTGTACCCATAGAGCAGTTTCTGGGATTTGGGTATCCCCAGTCCCACCCTACTAAGGTAGCAAGTATCCTGCTACACTGAAACACTAACCTACATTTTCAATAATACTTTATTCTAATGTTAATTAAGCACTGACAACATTATGACTTGCCTTCCAACAAGTTAATACTAAAACCCAACTTATAAACATTGTTAAATCAGTAGTGCTTTATTCTAATGGCAATTAAGTACTGACAAAATTATGAATGACTTTCCAACAGAGAAAATAATAATACAAATCTCCTGATTTCCTGATGTATCCCAGTGATGGCAAACCTTTTGAAATAAACCAAGTAACGTACTGCTACCCTCTGTCGTTCTTCATCAAAAGTAAGCAGCAACCAATATATGTTAACCAGCTTTTTATTAAAAGTAGCAAAAGTGACAAAAGTAACTGAGCGCTTTCTCCCTTCTCATAAGGGCATCATCAGAGTAACTCTGATGATGCCCTTATGAGAAGGGAGAAAGCGCTCAGTTACTTTTGTCACTTTTGCTACTTTTAATAAAAAAAGCTGGTTGACGACCTATGGTATTGGTTGCTGCTTACTTTTGATGAAGAACGACAGAGGGTAGCAGTACGTTACTTGGTTTATTTTAAAGACTGCTGTGTGCCTGTGAACTTTTTTGTTACCTATGGCAAACCTTTTGGCCTTGGCATGTCAAAAGCTCATGGCACAAAATAATTCAGTGCACTTCACATGAGCAACGAATGCAAAAGCAGCGTTTTTTGGTAACTTGGGTGTTGTTGATTGCTGACATGTCACCCAAAACGTCATGGTGTGTGTCACCTTTGACACACATGTCATAATTTCGCCATCACTGATTTAACCTGACAAAGCAGCAATCTAAGAAGTTCTGAGTCTTGTAATTAAGTTGGTTACTTTCAGCATATGGTACTAAATATGACTTGTTCACGGTACTGATTCACTCAGTACTAGATCAATCCTTTTAAATTAGTATGCAGAATGAGTGTAATCTCCTTTGCTAAAATCCTTTGACACCTAGACCATGCAAGTCATTATCAAAACCTTAGACAAAGGAAAACACCAAGCACACTGGCAGATGATGTAGTTATGATGGAGAGTAGAAATATCTTAAAATTACATGCATTTTTATTTTACAGCTCAGATAAACTCATAGGGCTAGTAAATAAGGTTTACAAATAAAAGGTTGGAGCCAGACCTCTAACAATTTAGTAGATATGGTTTTCTTAAAATGCAAAGATCCATGTGAAAATGTCCTAGACTTCCTTACACTGTTTGCCACAAGCCAAAAGCAGCAGAAGAGGGAAACTCCATATGTACTATCCCAAAGGCAGCCCTTCTACCAATTTACCTCAGCTATTCATTTGCATAGCCCCTGTGGCAAAAACTATACTTCTTTATGCAACACATAAAAGCCAATACATTATTTCTGTGCAGTAGATATGTTTAAAAACTAAGACTATATTAAATAACTGGGAACTGGGAACTTGGGCTTGTGGTATAAAGGGATGAAGCCTTGGCTGAGACCCAAACAACTAGTATTCTTTTAATAGCACCAGTTCTGGATGGGTCAGGCTGGGAGAATGGGAGTGAGTGTCTAATATTAGCCCACCTGTCATGGTGGGAGGTGGCTCTGGATCGCCACTTGGGTGACGCCTAGAGGAAGCATGAGGCATTACACATTTTGGGATAGGAGCCTACCAACCACACATTGCCAGCAGTGAGCCATATATGCTAGAGAAGTCGTATGTTTTTACATGCATGCTTCATCAGGTATACAACAATTGTATAGAGTTCAAGGTAGCTACCACAGGTGTCACGGCTCTAAGGGTATGGTGAGAAGTCTACAACATCAGGTAAACTGTCCCACCACCCATCACCCTATCATCACCTTTCTGGGGTACAAGTGGGTTAATAATGTACTCCAGTTAGTGTACTAATGGACCATAGTACTCTTACCTTAAAGAAAGGTGCCTGGCTCCTGCTCAAAGAGAGGAGCAAGTGGGACAATAGGGCACAAGAAGTCAAGCCATTGGGTAAAAACCTGTGGTTTAAAAAACAAAGCTTAGAAACAAAAGCTTGAAGTACTGTGACTAATTCAACCATTACTACCAACAAATATTCACCCAGAGACCCAGTGATAATCCATTTTATCTTCTCACAGCAAATTTGAAGCCATTCAGAAAAAGTGTTTTCCAGGCTCACATAGATGCAAACACTGATCCATGGGGTCCCCCTCAACAGTGCAAAACCATTAATATATGCATGATTGAATCTTCTACCACCAAAAATGTTCAGCAGCTAAAAAGGCTTAATACAAAAAATCATATTTTTTGCTTTCATCTTCCTGGTAGCTCAAGTGTTTTTGCTAAGAAATAATCTAAAAAAGTTCTTGTTTCAGAAGCATACTTCCCAACCTCTTAGCACAATAATTCTAGACAAAGCCAAAAATAATGGGGGGGGGGGTGCAAAGGTCCAGCATTAGGGACAGAGTTAAAATATTGCACTTATAAACACAGACAGTTGTTAAAATAACAGGTGTTGCATTAACATGTATTTTCTGAAGGATATGAAGTCTGAAACTCAAATGTTTGTAATTATTTAGTAATGTTAATCCTCAATGATTTGTCATAAAAACCACAAAGTTTACAAGTGTCAGACCAATGCTATGAGGTAAAAATCTAGACATTCTGCACAATTCTGGACAGTTGAGAGTTATGTTCATTAGTTCAAGGAGGGTCTCCTGCCTAGTTTTCTTGAGCTGCCTGTTGTAATGAGGTAAAATGTGGGAGGAGGAATGTTAATCAGTTCTTCTCTTTTTTTATCACCCCCAGTTAAATCTTGACAGCCTCATCCAGGTTCTCCACTAATCCATTAGTCCAGTCTTACAGCAAAGGTCCTTATTTCATTTTGTTAAAGAACGTTTCCACTATATACATCTGTGACAGAGTCAAGTCACACCAAATGTGGAATTTAATGTGAGTGACATATTTTTAACTATGCAGTACAACTACTTTCAAAAAGCTGTTAAGTGGGTTCTTCAAAGTACTAAACGCAATAGCATAAAATGTATGCTTATGCTAAGGTATACTTTTTAAATTTAGGGGCTATTAATGTTTGCTTATTATCCTTTTTATTGATCTGCATGACTGTGTATGCATTTTTTCAGCACACCTTACTTAGTACATGACTATTGACTAGTTTCTGCTTGTGTACTGCATCCAGTTACATCAGAATGACTAATATTGTTTATTTGCTTGAATACTCACTTTAGGGAGGGGGGTTGTCATGCAGGAGTGAGGAAAAAGAATGTAATGACTTTGCCACCAGTCCCACATCCTCTACACCTTTAAGAAACAGTGGAGAGGTGTCTTATTAGCACGGGTTATAGCATTTATTTGTATTTAAAGGGTGGAACCCTTTTACATCCTTCTTTGTTCAGTGATTTGATGAAGTCATGATTAAGAAAACAAAATGCTTGCAGTTTAAAATGCATTTTTCAGTGGTGACAAGTTCACAGTAAAATAAATACATAAAGCTCTCCAGGGTCAATAACAGTGAATTGACCCTGTCACATCATTAGCTCTCACTATAGAAGTTAATATTAAATAACAGCAGATATGCAGTCCTACAGAAGGATTCCCTAAAATGTATAAAAATCGGATTGACAAACAGTGCATCTGAGCAGTCGGCAGGTGCATGTACATGTGCTTGCCTCAGACCAACAACAACAAGGACAGGGTACACTAAAACAAACAGCAATCTTGCCCATAGTGTTACCTGTAGCGGCTTCAGGAATAAGCCTGGAAGATCAGTAGAGTAAGTGTGCTGTGAGTTACTGTCCCAGATGCAGCACCAAGCATCTGCAAACTACTGCTAGGAGAAACACAGACTGTAATCACTAGTTTCTGAATCATATAAATGGTGACCAGAGATGGCCCAGACAGTTGGGGTAATGGGTGGGTGGCAGTCTTGTCCTTCTAAGCTGGGCACCACACAATAGACAACTGAATGGGACCTGCTGATCTAATAGCTATATAACTGTAGTCAGTGCTAAGAAGCTGATTCCTACTTCCCCTGAAAGAAAATAAGAGGATTCTGAAGACCGTGCTAGTGAAAGGTGATGTTTAAATACTTAAGACAGCACAAACGGTCACTATTAACAAGCAAAATACAAGAAGTGTTGCTGCTACACATTTTTGCACTGGTTTCCTATAACATTTTCTTTTTGCAATAAGATCAGCTGCTAAGGTTTGAAAAGAAATATTGCAGTATCTAAGACAACTTTGCTAAATATTTGTGAAGCAGGTCTACAGGAAATGGGGGTCTATAATTTCATAACATTAGCAGTGAAGAGTTAGCTTGTCACAGCTTACAATAAAATAACCAGAGACAGCTGAAAGTAGTGAACATTTGAACAATGATGACTTGTGAGTTCTGTACAACTATAATTGTGCTGACAACAAGTGCAATGTAAGTTTAAGGGAGTAACACTGCAACTAATTGTGTTAATATATAGGTAGCTCTGGTCTCAGGGTTGGGAGGAGGCTTGAATTTTGACAAACTGTCACTAAATAGGATGTAGTTTGCCTTAGAAAATCTCATAAGTGTTACTAGTTTAGCTGGATTTTCCATATTGATTTTTACTTCAAAGTAGACAGCTTTGTTATCTGACCTCATTAATGAGGGCATGCCTCAAGGGTGGGGAGGGGGATGCAATGCTGTCCCATGTTGGTGAGTACCAGATCCAGTATGTTTGATCCTCTAGTTGGAGCGCACACTATCTGTTCCAGGGTGTTTGTGTTAAAATCGGGGAAGCACTGTGTCTGTGAGTTTAAGGTAGCGTAAAGTTTCCCAGCCTATTCAGGGGTAGTTAAAGCCCCCCATTAACAGAGTGTCTGGTTGGATGGAGAGCACCTCTAGAAGGCCTGGGAAGTAGATGCCAAACAGGAGTGGGCCCAGTACTGAGCTCTGAGGGACTCTGCTAGTGACCAGTCTCTTGATGAAGCTACTTTACCAATCCTGACTTCTTGGGTCCTGTCTGCAACTCAGGTGGCAATTCAACAAGTTATGAAGAGATTTATGCCTACCTCAGAGAGTTCATCAACAATACTTGAGTGGAATTTTGTATTGTACTGAATGCCTTGGCTAGGCCAAGATGCGCAGTATACACTGTTTTACCCTTGTCATTTGCCGTGGTGAACTTCTCAACTATGTTTACCAGTTAAAGTAGGCATGACCTTCTCTTAACAAAGCCAAATTGGGATGGGTCCAGTGTCTGCAGGTTGCCAATATCCTTGTTTATCATTTCCATGATAATTCATTCCATGTTTTTGTATATTAGGCTTCTTAGACTAATGGAATTGTAGTTCCCTGGGTCAGTTGATGGTCGTCCGGCCCTTGTGAGAGGGAATAACTGTTGCAGTCCTCTAATCAATTGGAATGTAACCTGCTTCTAGGCTGTAGTTAAAGAGTGCCTCAAGTGGTCCTGATAGGTAATATTTTAGACTGTTCAGGAGGCAACTGGGGATGTTGTGATGACCCATGGAGGTGGTGTTCTTGGCTTTAGTGAATGCTGTCAGCACCTGGTCCCTACTAATAGTTGGAGGTAGTATGTTGGATGGGTTTCACCTGGTGGATCGGCGGAGAGTTGGGGGGGTGATGTTTAAGCTGAATTTACCAGCCAGGTAGATTTGCTATGTCACCCTGATTGGTGAAGATGGCACCATTCGCCACCAGTTCAGCACACTGCTGTGTGTTACCTTTAAGGTTCTGCACATAGCTGAAGGTTTTGTAATTGTCCTTAACCTACAAGGCTATCCTGACCTTTTAGTTTGCCTTGTTAGACTTAATTGGACCTCTTAATTTCTTGTCTTGTTGTATAAGAGAACACCTGTCTTTAAAGCAGTTGCTCTTCCTGATTTTGGAAATGAGTTTCCTTCTTTAATTAAGTATCCTGTTTAGGTGAGGATTCCATCAATGGGGTTTGTTTTTAGAGTTACTTTTGGGTTTACTTCTGGTAGGTATGGCAGCCTGTATGCAGCCATTCACATGTTTGCATAGGGACTCTGTGAATAATAATGCATAGGTCTCAGGGTTAGGGGGAACCTTGAACTTTGAAAATCTGTCATTTAATAGGATGTGGTTTGCCTTACAATAGTTCCTAACTGTTACTGGTTTAGATGGGTTTTTCCATGTTGATTTTACTTCAAAGTAGACAACTTTGTGATCTGACCTTACTAGTGAGGACATGACATGGGGGCATGGGGGGGGGGGGGGACGCTCTCCCATGTTGGTGAGTACCAGATCCAGTATGTTTCATTCTCTGGTTGGATCATGCGCTATCTGTTCCAGGGTGTTTGTGTTAATAAGGTCCAGGAAGCATTGTGTCAGTGTCCAGTGAGTTATGTCTCAGGTCACTTACACCCACATGATATGCCAGAAATAAACACACTAAAGATTACTGGATCCAGGACTGATCCCTGCTATATTGCAATAGCTGCTTTCCTTATTTCTGACATTGTCTCAGTGTTCTAGCTCATTATGGCCCCTCCAGTTTTCCTGTCACTTACCTGTGTAAAACCAAATCAGAGACCATGCTACATTCCTGTTTGCCCACATCTTCTGGTAAACCCCTGTCATATTCGCCTATAACACATTCCTAAAACTAGCTGAGGTTTGACTTATAGCTCCTTCCAGACATGAACCCATGTTGGTTGCTTTCCATGAGATTGCTGCACTCTAATGCTGCTACAGGTCTTCCACTTAGGATTATCACCACGACTTTGTTTGCCATGACAGTTAAGCTATAAAGCATATAGTTCCTGTGTTTTTTCCTGATGCTATCCTTGTCCACATTTGCTGTTGTCCAGTCCTTGGGAACTTCTCTAGTGATTAGTGATCTATTGATGATCATTGTCAGGAAGTCTGTAAGCACACTGGCCGGTTTCTTAAGAATTCTGGGAGGTAGTACATCAGATATGTCTGCCTTTTTCTCCCTAAGGGCATCCAGTTGTGCATCCTCCTACTCCCTGTCTGTCCTGGTGTCTATCTGTATATCTGTGAGGGCTGCCTTGTCCCTGTCCCAGCATGGCACCCTCTTTTTGTTTTCCTTTGTGAAGACTGAAACAAAATATTTTTTAATACCTCTGTTTTTCCCGGTATCCCCCTCCTCAGATTTTTGTTTACTGTATCTCAGTCTGACTACCTTTCCTTCCTTTCTATTATCTATCTAAAAAAAGCTCCTGTTCCCCTTCTGCCAACTCACTTTTAGCTTATACCTTTGCTCACTTTACCACTTTTGTTGCCCTTCTTTTAGCTTCCTGTACTATGACTCCTCCACCTCCCCACACCCTTCCTTTTCACCTCTTAAAGACCCTACATTTGCCCTAATTGTTTACCTCAAATTTCTATAAAGCCACATCAGCCTTTTTCTTTTTTCTGTAATTTTGCTGCTCCCTTGCTTGCTGACTATCATGTTCCTGCCACTCCTTTAACTATGGCACAACCATCATCCAGGCAGCTGTGAAGAATATGTCTGCACCTTACCCCTTCCATGATGGCATTCTTGCTTGCAGACTGACAAGAAAGTATGCCTTCCTTTACGAACATACATTTTATCGGGTCTATATTAGATCAGCGAATGCTGATTGATCGACCTTATGTAAGCAAAAGCTTACAATCTGGTACTGTCAGATCAGCGATTTTTTTCCTAGGGAAAAAAATGGCTGATCGAAAACACATACACACAACACAAGCACACCAAACAAACAGAAATCCACACACATACACCTAAAATCTGACACCTAACCCTACACTAAACTATGAACACACCACTAACTATCCACTTACCTTAACCGAAACCCTAACCCTAAGGTCCATCACTAACACACAATCACCTCACCCGTTCCCTAACCCTAACTCATCTAAACCTGCCCTAACCCTCACGTGCACACAATCGCACACATACCTAACCCGAGCCCTAACCCTAACTCACCTAACCCACCCTAACACTCACATCCACACAATCGCACACTTACCTAAATCCGACCCATAACTTTCCACCACAGCACTGAAAATACCGAAGCAGCAGAAACGGACAACCAAATTCTTTCCCTAGGAAAAAATTGGGGTTTCTGTTGCTTCGATATTTTGAACATTCATTAAAATAAGGTCGATCAATCAGCGTTCTCTTGTTTAAGCGTTCGCTGATCTAATATAGACCCATTTTATCACACATGTTGCATGAAGGATACTGTTCAGATATAGCTTGGAGGAGAGAGACACACATTCCTGACACACACATTGCTTGTCATCCACCATTTTCTGAAGTAGCTGCTGGCACTGCAACAGGGTAGACCACCTCCATTTCTCCTTGTGAGGTGAGGTGGAGCCATTCACTTGTTACGATTCTCTCTAGCTGGCTTCTTCAACTCCTTCTTTACCAGTCAGTTCTGTACCATCTGGCTCACAGTCAGGGTTATATCCCTTCATACTACAGAGCTGACTAGCTTTTCCTCGATTTTCCTTTTTGACTTTTCTTCACACACTTGTCCACATTCGTAACTATTTTATTCCTGGCCCATTCCCATATATTATTTACTCCTGCGGTTTGCTCCCAGTCTTCTATCTCATTCTTGACCCTGTTCTCCAGATCATTATAATCAAGACTTCTAAAAATCCCACAACATCATCATCATTCTTCTGAATTTTTCTGATAATAGAAACAGTTACACAGACACAGCAAAGAACAGGATTTACTGATTTTTTCTTGTACCAAAGGAAGAACAACAGAGAAATATTTAAAACAATGTATACATGTTTTAAATCCATCATACTTGAACAAGTTTATAAAAACAAAAATGTTCTAGATGTTAACTCTACAGACCGTCTTACCTCTTGTCTTCTTCAGCAAAATACCTTTCTAATGACTCTGGATGTGCACGATGCTTACTTCCACATCTAATTTTGAAGTCCCTCAGAAAATTTCTCATATCTTGTCAACTGCAAGATAACTTTCAAATGACTTTGAATATTCAGGTTGCCTACTTTCACATCCCAGTTTTGAAGTCACACACAAGATATTTTTGTGTCTGTGTGTTTGTGTGAGCCACAGGCAGAACCTGGTGACCCCTTTCTGCGTCCATTTGTTCCTCCATTGTAGTGAAAGATGTCAGGTCCTTACTTTCTCCAGTAGAGGTGAGAGCAGGTGTTAGAGAGTGGGCCAGTCTCCAGATCCTAAGGACTTTCCTATTCTCCCTTCTGTATCAATCTTGTGAACTCCTCCATAACAGACTTGGGATGTGTATGCTCACTTCCATGCATGTGCAACTTCTCATCTGGAATGGGCCAGGGATGGAATACTTACAACTGTGGACAAGTGTGTCAAGAAAAGTCAAAAAGGAAAAAAATGAGGGAATGCTAGTCAGCTCTGCAGTTCAAGGGTGTTGACTGGTAAAGAAGGAGCTGAAGAAGCCAGCTAGGGTGAGTCACAACAAGTGAATGGCTCCATCTCACACCTCAAGGAAGAATGGAGGTGGTCTAGCTTGCTGCACTGCCTGTAGCTACTGGAGAAAATGGTAGATGGCAAGCAATGTCTGTGCCAGGAACGTGGGGCTATCTCTTCCAAGCTGTATCTGAACAGTGCTCTTCATGCAATGTGTGGCAACATGCATATTCATAGAGGAAGGCATGCTTTCTTGTCTGTCTGCAAACAAGAAGAAAATCATGGAAGGGCTAAGTTACTGTTGGAAAATTCTTCACAGCTGCCTGGATGATGACTGTGCCATAACCAGCTCATATCATGGTGATGGGAAAAGAATAGGTAAAATAGTGGCAGGCACATGATAATCAGCAAGCAAGGGGGCAGCAAAAATTGCAAAAAAAGGAAAAGGCTGATGTGGCTTTAAAGACATTTGAGGCAAACAATTAGGCAAAAATAGGGCCTTTAAGAAGTGAAAAGAAAGGGTGTTGGGAGGTGGAGGAGTCATAGTGCAAGAATATAAAAGAAGGGTGACAAAAGTGGTAAAGACAGCAAAGCTGTGAGCTAAAAGTGAGTTAGCAGAAAGGATGGAGAAGGGGAACAGGAGCATTTTTTTAGATACACAGTAGAAAGGAAGGAAAGGTAGTCAGACCAGGATACAGTAAACAAAAATGGGGGGGGGGATACCGGGAAAAACAGAGGTATTAAAAAAATATTTTGTTTCAGTCTTCACAAAGGAAAGCAAAAGGAGGGCGCCATGCTGGGAGAGAGACAAGGCAGCCCTGACAGATATACAGATAGACACCAGGACAGACAGGAAGTAGGAGGATGCACAACTGAATGCCCTTAGGGAGAATAAGGCAGATGTATCTGATGTACTACCTCCCAGAATTCTTAAGAAATTGGCCAGTGTGCTTAGAGACTTCCTGACAAAGATCTTTAATAGATCACCGATTACTGCAAAAGTTCCTGAGGTCTGGACAACAGCAAATGTGGACAAGGAGAGGAGTAGGAAAAACTCGGGAACTATATGCTTTATAGCTTAACAGTCATGTCAAACAAAGTTGCGGTGAAAATCCTAAGTGGAAGACCTGTAGCAACATTAGAGTGCAGCAATCTCATGGACAGCAACCAACATGGGTTCATGTCTAGAAGGAGCTGTAAGTCAAACCTCAGCTAGTTTTAGGAATGTGTTATAGGCGAATATGACAGGGGTTTACCAGAAAATTTGGGCAAACAGGAATGTAGCATGGTCTCTGATTTGGTTTTACACAGGTAAGTGACAAGAAAACTGGAAGGGCCATGATGAGCTAGAACATTGAGACAATGTCAGAAATAAGGAAAGCAGCTATTGGAATATTGTAGGGATCAGTCCTGGATCCAGTAATCTTTAGTGTGTTTATTTCAGGCATATTACGTGGGTGTAAATGACCTGCGATGTACCTCACTAGACTATATGAAAAGAGAAATAGTGGCCCTCTCTGAATATGTGTCATGGATTGGTATGAGCCTTGCATTGAGCAGCATTTTACCATCACCAAGGATAATGCCATAGTATGAACATAAAATGAATGATTTTAATAATTGGCTTAGCTTTTGATGTCACTTCATGAAGGATCCAATATATGTAAGTATATGAGACATGGTCAAAAGAGCACATTGCTTTGCCAAGCCAGGCTGCACCTGTCTTCCCTAGGCTTTCAGATACTGGCTAAAAACTTATCTAGGTAATGCCAAAAATACAAAATGACCAACACAGTGAAAAGGTCTCCAAGTATCCTTAAGGTGTCATTGCTCAATGCTAGAAGCCTAAACAAAAAGCTCCACACCCTTCAAATCCTCCTCACTTTGGAAAATGTAGATATCCGTGCCGTGACCGTGACTTGGTTTAAAGATATTGAAAGTACTCCGGCAGGACAAATACCACATAGCCTTCCACACATTTAGGCTAACTACAGCACAGACAAGGGCCAAAGGTGGAGGCGTTTTGATCTATGTTGCAACAAACATACCTCCTGGTTAGTTAAACAGGATGATACCATAGAGCTCATTTATGCGCAAGTCAACATAGATAAGGTCCCTTGCCATATCATGGCTAGCTACAAGTCACCATTTATGCCCCTAGAGTTTCACGACTTTTACATAATCCTAATACAGGTGCTCACTATCCAAGCAAACACTCTATTCATGGGTGTCTTTAACTACCCCTCTATAGGCTGGGAAACGTACACTGCTTCAAGCTCACAATCACAATGCTTCCTGGACTTTATTAACACAAACACCCTGGAATAGATAGTGCACACTCCAACTAGATGATCAAACATACTGGATCTGATACTCACCATCATGACACAGAGTTGCAACCCCCCCCCCCCCCCATATCATGCCCTCACTACTGAGGTCAGATCACAAAGCTGTATCCTTTGAAGTAATGTTCAACATGGAAAACCCAGCTAAACACCAGTAACAGTTAAGAACTATTATAAGGCAACCTATCCTATTAAGTGACAGTTTGTCAAAATTCAAGGCTCTCGCTAACCCTGAAACCATAGCTACTTATGCATTATTCTTCACAGAGTCTCCATACACATATGTCAATGGCTGCATAGATGCTGCCATATCTACCAGAAATAAACCTAAAACTCACACTAAAAACAAACCCACTGGTGGAATCCAACAGTTCACATAATTAAAGAAGAAGACTCACGACCAAAATCAGGAAGAGGAACTCCCTTAAAGACAGGTATTGTCTTATACAACTAAAAAAGAAACTAAGAGATCTAATTAAGTCCAGCAAGGTGAACTATGAAGTCAGGATAGCCTTGCAGCCGAGGACAATCACAAGGCCTTCAGCTATGTGGGTAACACACAGCAGTGTGCTGAACTGGTGGTAAATGGTACCATCTTCACCAGTCAGGGTGACATAGCAAATCAACTGGCTGATAAATTCAGCTCAAACATCACCCCCCCCCCCACTCTCCACCAATCCACCAGGTGAAACCCCTCCAACATACTACCCCAACTATTATCAGGGACCAGGTGTTGGTAGCACTCACTAAAGCCAAGAGCAGTGCTTCCATGGGTCCTGACAACATTCCTGGTTGCCTTCTGAACAGTCTAAAATACAATCTATCAAGACCACTTGAGGCACTCTTTAGCTACAGCCTTGAAACAGGTTACATTCCAGTTTAGAGGACTGCAACAGTTATTCCCCTTCACAAGGGCAGACCATCAACTGACCCAGGGAACTACAATCCCATTAGTCTAACAAGCCTAATATGAAAAGCCATGGAATAAATTATCATGGAAATGATAAACAAGGACATTGTCAACCTACAAACACTGGACCCATTCCAATTTGGCTTTGTTAAGGGAAGGTCATGCTTACTTACCTGGTAGACTTTCTTGAGAGGTTTACCAAGGCAATGGAGGAGGGTAAAACAGTGCATACTTTGTATCTTGACCCAAACAAAATATGAAGTACAATATCCTACTACTCAGGCATCGTTGACAAGCTCTCTGAGCTATGCATAAATCAGTACATGACTTGTTGGATTGGCATCTGGCCCACAGACAAGACCCAAGAAGTCAGGATTGTTGAGATCACCTTCACCAAGAGAGCAGTCACCAGTGGACTCCCCCATGTCTCTGGGCTGGGTCCGCTCCTGTTTAGCATCTACTCCTTGGAAGTGAAGGCTAACATTCTAGGCTTCTGGCATACCAAGGTCACGGATGACTGTAAATTGGATCATAGATTCCCCTGAAGACACCAACATCTTGCAAGAGATTTTAACTCAGACAAATGACTGGTGCCAAAGCCATGGCCTGAAACTCAATGCCAAAAAATGCATTATAATTCACTTTGGGAAACTGTCAACACAAATTAATTACTCCATCAATCAGCAGTAAGGGATTTGGGAGCATATGTAGACAGCAATCTGACCTTTGATCAACATGTAGCTAAAATAGTAAGAAAATCATTCTGCATTACTCAACTTATAGGTAAGGGTATGGCATCCAGATCTGAGGAAGTTATAGTATCACTCTAATCTGCCCTTATCAGACCTGTCACTGTATACAATGCCCTGTTTTGGCATATATCTAACCAGACACTTGCAACAGTTAGAACACCCACAAAGTTTCTCACCAAGAGAGTTCAGGGCATGTACATCCTGTCCTACACTGATCACCTAAAGGCTCTGTTTCTCCTACAGGCTGCTGAGAGGGGATCTTTGCTTGGCTTACAGGGTCACACAGTATGAGAGTGTTAGGCTGGACCCTAATATTCTCCAGAGTACTTAGGAATGTGGAGTGTGAGTCTTGGGACATGGTTGGTGACCTATAGCAGGCTACGACCTGAATTGCCGTCTTACCCAATGTTAGCTGCACCTGAAGTATCTCTGATGCATTATATTGGGCTACCAGTCTGGAGGTGTGCACATCCTTTATGAATATGGAAACACCACTACCTTTGGGGCTTCGGTCCAAGTTCTGGGGCCAAAAGGTCTGGAATGAGTTATAGCCTGGTAGTGCAGGGGTGCTTTCTGCTGCTTTAAACCAGGTCTCTGTTACAGCACAAATGTTGATTTTTCTCCATTTTTAGGAGTGCTTCGAGTGAGTGCATTTTGAGATTTAGACTTCCAGCGTTGAGCAGCATGACCCTCAGATTGCATTTGTTTGTAGCTGTTATGGTGGTAATTTGGTCTTTGGAACACCGCCTAAAAAAGGCACTATAGGGGTGGCAAGAGCCTTGGCCAGTATCTAGAAGCCCAGGGTGACAGATGTAGGCCATCTCTGGCAAAGCATCGAGGTCTGTCATTCATGTCATCCCAGGCAGACAGATACTGGAACCTCTTAGAATAACACTAGAAAGTTAGTCAGTTGTTGAAATCAATTATTTTCTGCTTGTACTGTGGTATCATTCTGGGTGATGGTAGGATGCTGCTCAGGGCTAAGGTCATACCCGCCTGGGCTACATAATCCAAGAGCTCCTCCATGTCTCTTTTCATGTAGTCCAGGGAGGTACATCTCAGTTCATTCACACCCACATGTACAATGATAGAGTCATATTTGTACCTGTTGTTGAGGGACCTGAGTGTGCGTGTTATGTGGTGGATCCTGCCACCTGACAGGCAGCTGACTGTTACTTTCTCTTTATTCAACCTCGTAAGTGGGACATCAGTGTGCCTCACTATCAAGTCACCTATGACTAGTGTGTTGGGCATGCTGTTTTGCCTTAGGGGCTTTGGTTGAGTGGCACACTGTTTAGGAGAGTTATGTGTCTCGTGATTAGTGTTGTGTTGTGGTGGTCGAGTGTGTTTCTGCCTTGGTGGTCTCTGCTGTTTGGATAGATTTTTATTGAGAGCCTCCATGAAGGTGGGTGTGTGGTTTGTGTCTTTATGTGAAGGCAGTGCTGGTGTGTGTTCTGGGGGGGTTATGTGTTCCATGTGGTATGGTGCAAGTACTGACCTTCTCCTCTTGACCAGTTATTCCGGTCTTGGCTGGAGAGTGCATGACTTCCAGTTTGGATATATTACTGTTTCATATCCTTTAACTAGCAGATGATTGCAGTATGATGTTTACTCTTTTCTCTATGTGAGAAATTAATACTACTAGACAAATGTCTTGCACCTTATATTGTTATTATACTCTGACATATGTCATTACCTGTCAGACTGTATCTTTGCTATAAATATGCTGTTTTTTTTCCCTCTGAAATGCTAGATTATACTCTTATATTATGTGAAATTTTTGCTTGTCTGAATATATGGAGCCTTCCTTGTGATATTATACTCTGATATATAGGTCATCTCTCCTGTTGATCTGTGTCTTTAATATAATTATACTGTTTCTTTTTTCATCTGATATGCTAGATTGTACTCTTATATTATGCAAATCTCATATGTCTGTATATATGGAGCTTTTCTCCTTGGGCCTCCGCTGAAAATGGGCATATACCCAATCGGAATTTCCCAGTCAACAAATGTAAAATAAAAATAAAAATAAATAAATAAATCTCTCACAAGTCTGAGTGTTGGAAGGTAAGAGGAGAGGGTTGTCAGTGTACATGAGGCAGTTGCTACATTGCCTCAGGATGCCCAAGTTCACCAGGTAAATAGGAGAAAGCATGGGGAATTGACCTTTAGATATGCCTGGAGGGGTGGGCATTAATAATAAGTACTGGAGCTGTTTCCTTGCAGAACGTTTAGTGCTGGTAGCACTTTGTCTACTACAATAATTGCTACAAGAAGTCTGGTAAAGTGCTAGACTAATAAGCTAGTAAAAGTGCAGGAGTGGAGAGAACTAGCAGATCTAAGGGAAAAAATTGAAGAGCAGACTTTGGCACCTCTCAAAAGTTTACAAACAGTCCTGAATACAGCAAATCTGTTTCTGGACTAGACTAGTTACAGGAAAGACAGGAAAACAAGTGAAAATGGGGGGGTTTAATCCAGAAAGTTGAAAGAGATGGAAAAAACTGCCCAAACGGCCAATAAACTACATTTTCTGGGCCAGAAACCACTCCTCTTGTGGTAGATAAGCCACCTAGTGCTTACCACTCCCACTGATAAGGTAGAAGGCTTCCCTCCACCACAAAAAGTCCTCGGGGGCTCAGAAGCTTACAAACAGTCCTGGATACAGCATATCTGTTTCTGGACTAGACTAGTTACAGGAAAGGTGGGAAACAAGCGCAAACATGGGCTTTTAAACCAGAAAGTTGAAAGAGATGGAAAAACTGCCCAAACGGCCAATTAACTACAATTTCTGGGCCAGAATTTCTGACCCACTATTTTGATGCTATTAGATACCCTTTTGTTTATGAAAAGAGAAAATTTGCCTTCTGTTTGCAATGCATAAGAAAGGGCTGAGGTCAAGTGATAAGAAGCAATCAATCTGTCCTGGAGTAGGGCACTGTATTATTGCCTCTCAGCCCTTTACGGCTGGTATTTCTTTCTAAACTGTGTCTTATTATGAGTCTGCTGCTGTCTGGTTTACCTGAAGTAAAATGGCCAGTTTTTCAAAGGTTAATGTTTAAACCGCATGCTGTCGAGTGCAATGTAAGCTAAATACACAACCAACGTTGCCACTTGGAAACTGATAATTCATTTAATAATAATTAGTAACTAGCACCTCAGCATAGAGGCTTCTTAGGGACAGAATAACTAAATACATAAAGGTCAGTGACAGTGGCTAAAGAGGTAATAAACACACCTTCGGTGCTGGAAGATTAGAAGAATATGGGTTCTACTCTCACTTCAGATAGCTAGATGAATTTTCAGTTGCTGACACTGCAGTCCAGTATTAGGGGGTGGTGCACTCCTGTGTGTGTGCTATCCTTTGGATGAGACATTAAAGTGAGGTCTAATCTGCCTGAGTTCGTTATAGCTCTGGTGGATGTAAAAGCTCTCATGGCACTTAGCAAAAAGAGTAGAGGAGGTCAACTGTGCCCTGGCCAAATTTGCCCCTAGTCACTATAATTGCTACCTTGGGTCTTCCTTGAAAAGAGGCCATTGGCCTAGTGAGACTATCCTAGTTAGCAAAGACCAAATAAGTAAAATAAAATAAATAAAAATATGCTTAAAGCATAAAGTAATAGTTTCCCGGTAGTGGTGTTAGTTATATATTTAGTTTTGAAGGCTTATCTCTTTTGTCTTCAGGAACCGTTAAGCAATATATATACTGGACATTCTGCAATGTTTAACTGTTTTTATCACAACTAAATTTTATCACAAATAAAAATCTGCCTAAGCAACACAGACCTCCAAAGCAGACACGCAAGCAACCACTGCCCCAAAACAAAACACGTGCAACACATAGCTCACAAAGCCAGTGTGCCAAACAGTCACAGCCCTTAAGGCTAAACAACACACCTGATACACTTGTAATACATGAGTCTATCGTCAGGCACACTGATGTCCCGCTCACCAGGCTGAACAAGAAGAAGGTCACGGTGAGCTGCCTGTCGGGCGCTAGGATCCGCCACATAACACAAGCACTCAGGTCACTCCAAGGCAAGTACAAATATGACTCAGTCATTGTCCATGCTGGTGTGAATGACCTGAGACGTACCTCCCTGGACTACATGAAAAGAGACATAGAGGAGCTCTCTGAGCATGTAGCCCAGGCCGGTATGACCCTGACCTTGAGTAGCATCTTACCCTCACCAAGAATGATGCCACAATATGAAGACAAGATGATCAATTTCAACAATTGGCTTAAGTATTGGTGTCATTCAAAGGGGATCCAATGCCTGTCAGCCTGGGATGACATGCTCGACAAGCCACGATGCTTCGCTAGGGACGGTTTGCACCTGTCACCCCTGGGCTTTCTGATATTGGCAAAGGCTCTTGCCACCCCCATAGTGCCTTTTTTAGGCAAGGCTCAAATGACAAACCCACCTCCATAGGTATCACAAGGGATAAGAAACTAAGAGTAATGCTACTCAATGCCAGAAGTTTAAACCTCAAGATGCACGCACTCGAAACTCTCCTTAGCATGGAGAACATCGATATCTGTGCAGTAACAAAAACCTGGTTCAAGGCTCCCGAGAGCACCCCAGCACTACCAGGTTATACCTCATATCATGTTTTTCTGCCCCAAAACTTGGACCAAACCACAAAAGGAGGGGGAGTATCAATATTCGTCAAAGATACCCACACCTCCAGGTTGGTGGCACAACACGAAGCATCAGAGACTATCCATGTGCAACTAACAGTGGGTAAAACTGCCTTCCAGTTTATAGCCTGCTACAGACCACCCTCCCAAACCCAGGAACCCCACTCGGTCTTCCTGAGAACACTGGAAAATATGAAGGTCTCTCCAAACACCATTATATTGGGCGACTTCAACTACCCAAACATAGACTGGGAGCATTACTCTAGCTCCAACACCCTAGCCCAAAGGTTCCTAGAATTTATAAACTCAAATGCTATAGAACAACTTGTTACCACTCCCACAAGAGGGGAAAACATACTGGACCTGACCATCACCAACATGGGGACTCTATGCTCCAGACCAGAAGTGTAACCCTCACTGGTAAGATCAGACCATAAACTAATCTCACTAGATATTCACATCCCGACCCCAGCCCCTGCCCAGAAAACCACAGTGAAAAACTTCTCTAAAGCAAATTTCACACTCCTCAAAACCAAGGTGGAATCCTTCAAAGCCCCCGGGCCTGTGGAAAATATGGCCCAGACCGCAGAATCCTTTATAAACGCATTCTATGAACACCTTCAGGAATGCATGGATCATGCAATCCCAAACAAAACCAAGACCCAATCCTCCAAAGGCAGGCGTCCTGTCTGGTGGACCCCAGCCATAAACAAACTATACAATAGAAGAAGGAAGCTACTACATGATAGAGCAAAATCCCAAAAAGGGAAGGCATCTCTGATCAGTATTAGCAAAAAACTACGGGCACTCATAAAATCGTCTAAGGCCAGCTTCGAGAGAAAAATTGCACAGGACACTAAGGATAATCACAAGGCTTTCTTTAGTTATGTTAGGAACCTGGGTGGGAATTCCCAGATATGCTCAGAATTAGTCCAAAATGACAGAAAATACACCAAACCCACAGACATTGCCAACATCCTAGCTGACAGGTTCACCACAAACTTCTCCCCCCCTTCCCCACCAAAAGGGCAAATATCTATCCCAGCAGAGTGCTGCCCCCTGACATCTCAGATGCTCAGGTAAGAGCCGCCCTCTCCAAAGCAAAAAACACAGCATCAATGGGACCAGATGGTGTCCCGGGCTGCGTCCTACATGAACTCCAAGAAGAACTAAACCCAAACATAAAACTACTGTTCATTCTCAGACTTACTACAGGATATGTACCCAAAGAGTGGGGTACAGCAACAGTGGTCCCTCTCCACAAAGGTGGTGCCTCAACGGATCCTGGAAACTATCGCCCCATAAGCCTGACTAGCTTGGTCTGCAAAGCTATGAAAAGGATCATCATGGACCTCATAAATAAAGATATTGGGGACCTACAGACACTGGATCCTACCCAGTTCGGCTTTGTTAAGGGCAGATCCTGCCTCTTAAACCTGGTCAATTTCCTTGAAACAGTCACCAAGGCCATTGACGAGGGGAAGGTGGTCCACACAGCCTACCTGGACCTCGTAAAAGCCTTCGATACAATACCCCACTCGGGCATTATAGATAAGCTCACCAGCTTAAATATAAACCCCTATGTCACTAGATGGGTTGCAAACTGGCTCAAGGACAGAACCCACATGGTTAGAATTGCTGGAGCCATGTCAGACTCCAAACCAGTTACAAGTTGCGTTCCACAAGGCTCAGTCCTGGGACCTCTCTTGTTCGGTATATATTTCTCAGAGGGACAGGCCAACACAGAAGGACTGTGCCTGACCAAGTTTGCAGATGACTGCAAACTGGGCGCCATAATTGACTCTCCAGCCGACACAAGCATCCTCCAAAAGGGCCTCATAGAAACAGACAACTGGTGCCAGAGCCATGGCCTCAAGCTAAATGCCAAAAAGTGTATAGTCATCCCCTTCGGCAAAAACAAAGTGCCCACAAATTACCACATAGATGGTAATCCATTAAGTACGGAAGAAGTAATTAGGGACCTGGGGACCCAAGTTGATAGCAATCTTTCATTCGACAACCACGTGGCCAAAGTGGTTAGAAAAACCCCTAATCATGAAGGGATTCACATCTAGATCAGGGGAGGTCATCGTGCCTCTTTACTCATCCCCCATCAGGCCCATAATTGAGTACAATGCCCCTTTTGGGATGTACCTTACCAGACACCTGCAGCAACTGGAAAGACCCCAAAAGTACCTCACCAAGAGGATCAAAGGGCTCAAACAGATGCCATATGCTTCCCGGTTAAAGAAACTCCAGCTCTACTCAGTGGCATACCGCCTGCTCAGAGGCGATCTGTGCCTGATGTATAAAGCCATGTCCAACTCGGAATTAATGGACATGCTGCACCTCAGAAAATCCAAATCCCATCGAAATACGCGCTCGAGGGACTTGAACCTCGGCACTGAAATAAATAGGACATGCTGGAGGGACAGATTCATAACCCAGAGGCTCCCTTCACTCTGGAATAAAATCCCAGTCCAGGTTAGGCGGAGTCCCTCATTGACTCTCTTCAAGAGGAATCTTGATGAATGGATGGGAGATCGTAGATTTACTCCGGGTATCACTTCTGTGTCACTGTTAGACAGAGGCACAGTATACTAACCTCGAAAAAGGGCATAGCAAAATTCATTTAAAATGGGTGGCGAAAGCCAAACACACTCTGACTAGGCTTGTAAATGCCCTAGGACAGATAGCCTAGTATGAACCTATGAACAACTGTCTAAATCGTGAGTCAAAAAGGAAAACCTGACCATTGGGAACATTCAGTATTCTGATTTCTATGGTTCAATGATTAAAGGGTTTTTTTTCACTAGTCTTAATACTCTCTCCACCCCCACCCCATCTCCCTATCTCCTGAATATTATTCTCTCTCTCTCTGCCTGTCTACTGACCCATTCATTCCCCATGACCTGGGTGACAACTGATAGGTTGTCACTAAGGAAGCCATCAGGATGGTTCAGCTTTTTTTTCTAATCTACAGCTCTATCCCTATCTCTGCTGCTCATAAGAGCAATCTATATTTATTGAGCTGACAATGAAATCGTGTCTTATCATACCTTGTTGTTTCATTGCTAAGGCATTTCTGCAGGTGTCTGAAGACCCCACATCCCCAGCTGGTTAAATATATTGATTTCCAGACTGCTGTGTCTCAGGGAAAAGTGAATTTGCCAAGATAATTGAAGTTCATATGTTAAACAAAAAGAAACAAATTGTACATATGTGATCACATGCATGAAAGTGTCAATCACAAATGATTAACAATTAACCCTGGTACCTAGTCTTTGTGTCATTAGTTAAGGCTAGGTAGCTATGCATGCCTGACAATAACTGGCACTTACAGCATCAACAACATAAACTGTCAGTTACTCAAGCAACCGGCAAAAGAAATTGAAGAAATACAGTACAATTTTCATGTGTTGTACTTTTCCTCTGCAGAAAAATACCTTACGTTTTTAGAGTTTTATCATTTTAAAAAGGAAGACAGGAATAAATTCCCTGTCTTGCCAACCTGAGAACAAGTCAAACCAAACAAACAGTATACGGTACAGTATTAGTCAGGCCTGTTTTTAATAGTAACTCTCAAGCAGCCAGAAACTACAGTTATCTGGCATCTACCAGTCCCCATGGGTGTTGGTTAACTGAGAGTTTACTGTATGTAGTTTGAAATTGTCTGTTTTATAACAGCATCTACTATTAGTCAAATCAACAATCTGCTTCAGAGTTTTAGGCTAATAATGTGCCACATGGAACAGGTGAATTACAGCTCTGACACGCAGTGTAATGGAAAGGAAGATATTCAAGAAAGAATCCTGCTCTCTGTTTTTTATTAACATCCTCAGTGCAAAGATGACATCTTTTAATTATTTTTCTTACTGGGGTTGTTTTAAGTCTTGTAGCATGTTGTAAAATGTGTCCTGGAACTGTTGAAACTGGATTTCATTTTGCCTGTGGGCATGGCTTTGCTTGGTCATCAAGTCATCAAACTCGGAACTTGCCAGAATCAGTATGCCCTTTTTTCCTCCCTGCGGCTGACAATCAGCTACCACCAGCTCCTCTCCTCATTCATCGGGTCTACTGGACATTCTTTAGATGTGGGCTCAAACTGACCCACATCCAAGGCAGATGAGACGATCGAGGATACTGCTGCTGGAGAGTGTGCTTGAATCCCACCACCACCACCACACTGCAGCCTTGCAAGCTCCACAGTGTCTGCCTTTGGGAGATGCACATGCTGTTTCACTCATGCTCAACCTCCATTTGTAGCACTGAGCTCACCTGGTTCTTATTCCTACTTTTGTAGCAAGCTTAGATTGCTCCCTCCCCCCAGGATGGGTGAGCCAGTGTCAGCTGTTCATTCCCATCCTCTCCCCACAGGGTCCTTCCAGTGTCAGTGCCAATAGTCAAACAAAGGTCATCTGGGGCACATAATGCACCATGGGGCTGTTAGAAATCACTGTTCACTTTAATTAGTGCTAGTGATAGGTCTAGAGAAGCCACTAGTTACAATTCTTCTTCACGTCAAATCTCTAATAAAATACATTTTCTTTGTGCAAATTTAAAGCTTTCCTTTATATTCTGTTTTTTCCAAAAGCAGGTTTTGTCTCTGATCTAAAAGTGTACACAGACGTTTGCACTAAATCAAAGTAATCCTGTACTATGCATTTGTAGTATGAATACAGGTACTCCTGTTACTCATGGGACCAAAGTAAAAAAAAAAAAAAAAAAAAAAAAAAAAAAATCTAGATATCCACACTTGTGATATCTGGGGGATGGACATTTGTACATGATAGAGAAGGTTGTTTCTTGTCTGGGTGCCCACAATACATCCAGCCCCTGAGCATTCCCACTAAAACTGCTTCAAATGAAGTGGAAAAACATCAAATGTCAATGGAGACAAAAACAGTAAGATTCCAATTGCTGATCCAAATGACTAGACCAATATCCTGGTAAAGAGACTTTTTTCCACTTTTAATCTGAATCCGAGTCTGTCTTTTCAGTAGAAACAATCAAAGCCATCTCCTTTCCATTATATTCTCTTTCAACAATAAGGCCAAGTAAGAAGAACAGGGAACCTTAAGTACTCTTTACCCCATTCAATAGTTGGGCAAGCAAACCTGATCACTAGCATGAGGTAAGAGGGTACCACCACTCAGAACAAAAGGCTCAGTAGTAACAGATTTAGGTGGCACCATAGTCCTGACTGCTAAGGCTCAGTTTTTTTTTTTTTCTTTGAAATTCTCATTTGTTTCCATTTAAGTTTATGTTTTTCCATGAATACACAAACTAATGCAGATTGTGAAGATCAGGAAAGAGAAGTAAAATCTTCTGTAACTTTTTATGTCCAAAAATGCAGACACAATGTTTACATCCCCTTGCTTAAGTCCTTTTTTTATTTTGTATTGAAAGAAACACAGTGTACACAGGACTAAGTGTCATACTCTTTTACACATACACACAAGTCACTTAAAGTGAGAATCTTTGGGGCAATCTGATGGTTAGAGGAGCATTTGTTAATTTTCTAAGGGGATGTCATCTAACTTTAACAGATTAGAAAAATACTTTCAGTCTGAAGCAGAAACTATACAGTAACCTAATTTATCAGCACTGGTTAAGAAAAGCAAAGCTTAAGTGACACAATAACACTGTGAAACAAGAGAAGCAACTCTTTAGGTAATAGAAATGAAGGCAGCTCACAGATGTTTCTCCTTTATAACCAGGCTGCGTTCTAAACGCTATCGCTCATGAAAGCAATTATATGTGCTAGGGGACAGACAACTGCTGAAAAATCAAGCTGAGAAATGACCACTGCCACTGGTAGCTTTCCCATTTATATATTTGAATCCTACAGCAATAGTGTGTATGAAATATAACAGCAGATATCTGAACTGATTCTTGCCACTTAAAGACTTTATATGTTTGGGTATGTCACTGGCAGGTGGTTTAGCCCAGCTCCCATATTTTTAACAATGACTGGGTAGTCCACTTGAAAGCCATTCTGCTGGTGGCCACAATTCCCCTGGCAGTGTCTGACTGACAGAAGAGGGTAGGCCTCTTCCACATGCTGGATCTCATCTTTCATCAAAGCCATGACTTACTCATGCCCAACAGAAATGTTAAAAGGCTACCAGCTATGCCATAAGAGTGCCAACCAGGCACATCAACTGTACTATTTGTACAGATGGCCATGCCATACTCACTGATTCTCAGTATGTAAGGACTGCACATCTCCATGTGATGCAGCCAGCATATGGGATGACAAGTCATGTCACAGCCAGCTCTCTACACCACTCCTGTTGTGGCTGCCTATTAATCTGAAACAGAATTACTCATCCAGTTATCACTTAAACCACATAAATAAACTAAAGCAAAAAAGAAACAATAAAAAAATAATTAAAACAATGCAAAAGATATAAATACATAAAAAAATATCTGCAGGGGCTAATATTTATGGATTCCAATATGTCATATTATTGTGGGTTGCCAGGCAACTGTATTATATCATTATCCATTCTTGTTTCTACAAGATATTAAATTTGGATGAAACAGCAAGCTATATCTCTAAAAGTGGACAAAAGGCCCAGCTAGCTTCAACTTAAGGTGCATTTTTTTGCAAAGCCCACCCCCAGGCTTTAAATGATACTTTAACAAGCAATGTTTTGTGAAACATGAAAACAGTACATGCCCAATACACAAATATCATCTGAGGAAACTGCTTTGAAGATACTGGCAAAGCTGTTGCTGCCCTAGTAGAACAGGAGCTGAGTGGGTTGTTACAGGGCTGTCCAGTATCACAGCGAAGCGCAGTAACATCAGCTTGCCATTTAAGAATAGTTTGCTTTACACCCCCCTCTCCAGTCTGTTAAGGTCAAATGAACTGAACAGCTGGTCTGACTTATTGATAGGTTTAGTTCCATCAATTTAAATTTCATGTTGTTTTCTGGGATCCACAGGTTTGAGCATCCATTCCACATAATTCTAAGGCTGATCACAAAAAGAGGAATGGTATGTTTTTTTTTGTTTTTTTTTGGGGGGGGGGTCCAAGGCAATCTCCTGCATAACCCTAGGCATAACAACTTGATTAGAAATACCAACTATTCTATTCTTGTTGAACATATCAATACCTGTAACTCTGATAACATTCTATATGAATTAACATGCCCCCCCCAAAAAAATAGCTTCCCTGATTTAGGAACTTCAGATGAATAAATTCAACAAGTTCAAAGTCAGATCTAATTAATTTTCTGAAATAAAATACCATAGCTCTGGTATGTTTACTTTCTGAAACCTGGCTCAAATATAACATAGACAGCATGGAAATACTTCCTCCTGGTTATAACGTCAGAGCAGACCACTTGCACAAAAAGTAGGAGTTGCACTAATATATCCTAATGATATTAATATTTGCCCCATCCGTCACCTTGGCCCTCATCGCAGAATGGAGAATTGCTTTTACCCCACCTCAAACTAAATAAATATAAAACTATATGCATAAGTGCCATATACATCCCAACAGAAAACATCAACATTTCTGAAGACATTCGGTTCTGTTTCGCCAAAAACATAAACCAAGAAACAGTTATCTTGGGAGATGTAAGCACAGACTGGTCTAACATTAACTCTGAATTCTCAGCTTCCACCATAAATTTATTTGTCTTCCCTCAACTTATTACTTCACCTTCTAGAGTCAATAGTACTAATAATAAAGCAACCACCTTAAATCGGATATTAACTAACACTCCTACCAACATTAGTTCCCATGGTTCACTACCAGACTCTCTTAGTTATCGTCTTCCTATTTATGACAGAAGACAATGCCTCAGCCCCCATAAACAGCATCTCTATAATTCACTCGCAACCTATCTAGCTTTGACCCTGAGCTCTTTATCTCCTTATAAAATCACACAACTGGAATGTCCTAAGGCAGCACCCAATAGGTGATGCCATTAAACATTTCAATAAAGTATTCATTAATACATTCATATATGGTCCCTCCACAAAAAATGAGATTTCAAAACAACCCTGCCCAATGGATAACCCACATGACTAATCAATGCAAAATAGAGATAAAGCCTGGAAAAAATGGGCCAGAAATAAATCACAAATGAACTTTTAACAACACAAACTCATATGCAATCAAACTAAATACCTAATTAGGTCAGAAATAAAGCAGTACTGTTCCAATGTGCAAAACAGAAACAACAGTAACCCAAAACACTTTTAGTCCAGCATACCCAAGTTACTATACCTAGGCAAAAATGAATAGCCCAACCCAAATCCTTAGATCTCCTCATTCGATACAGCATCCACATTTAACACCCACTTCATTACACATATTATTGCATGCTGGTGTGAATGACCTGAGACGCACCTCCCTGGACTACATGAAAAGAGACATAGAGGAGCTCTCTGATCATGTAGCCCAGGCCGGTATGACCCTGACCTTGAGTAGCATCTTACCCTCACCAAGAATGATACCACAGTATAAAGACAAAATGATCAATTTTAACAATTGGCTAAAGTATTGGTGTCATTCAAAGGGGATCCAGTGTCTGTCAGCCTGGGATGACATACTCGACAAGTCACATTGCTTCACTAGGGACGGCTTGCACCTGTCACCCCTGGGCTTTCGAATAATGGCTAAGGCTCTTGCCACCCCCATAGTGCCTTTTTTAGGCAAGGCTCAAAAGACAAACCCACCTCCATAGACAACACAAGAAAAAAGAAACTAAGGGTAATGCTGCTCAATGCCAGAAGTCTAAACCTCAAGATGCACGCACTTGAGGCTCTCCTCAGTATGGAGAATATCGATATCTGTGCAGTAACAGAAACCTGGGTCAAGGCTCCCGAGAGCACCCCAGCACTACCAGGTTATACCTCATACCATGATTTCATCCCCAAAACTCAGACCAAACTACAAAAGGAGGGGTAGTATCCATATTCATCAAAGATACCCACACCTCCAGGTTAGTGGCACTGCACGAAGCATCAGAGACCATTCATGTGCAACTAACAGTGGGCAAAACTGCCTTTCAGTTTGTAGCCTGCTACAGACCACCCTCCCAAACCCAGGAACCCCACTCGGCTTTCCTGAGAATGCTCCATTACCTGTTTGGTAAGTGTAGAATTGCTTATAGCCCCTGGATCCGCCAGGCTGCTAGGTTCAGAGTTTTGACATGGCTGTGCAGGATCCAGCTGTCTTGTTGAGACAGTAGATGTGGAATTTGTGATAGAATCCAGGGCGGACCCTGAGCAAAGTTCATCAGGTTTGAATACCAGAATTGTTGAGGCCAGTTGGGAGCCAGTAGAATCATTTTTGGTTTGTCCTGTTTGATCTTCAGAAGTACCCTTGGTAGAAGAGGCAATGGAGGAAAAGCATACACTGAGAGGTTTTTCTAACTGAATGAGAGGGCATCCACTTTCCATGCCCGTTCATGGTAGTTCCTCAGTGGTGGTGCTGCGGTAGCATTGTCACCTCACAATAATGCCCTGTCCGGTTCGACTCTCAGCTAGAGCATCTTCTGCATGGAGACATGTGTGAATGGGCGTTCCTTCGTTGAAGATTGTGCGTCAGGGTTGGCAACTCAGTACGTAAAAATCAACTGCCAATCATTAGCAGACCGGAGTTCTGCTGTGGCGACCCCTAACCGAGAAAAGCCGAAAGACACAACAACTGGAGAATATGAAGGTCTCTCCAAAGACCATTATATTGGGTGACTTCAACTACCCAAACATAGACTGGGAGCACTACTCAAGCCCCAACACCCTCGCCCAACGGTTCCTAGAATTTATAAACTCAAATGCTATGGAACAACTGGTCACCACTCCCACAAGAGGGGAAAACATATTGGACCTGATCATCACCAACATGGGGACTCTATGTTCCATACCAGAGGTATACCCCTCATTGGTAAGATCTGACCATAAATTAATCTCACTGGACATCCATATCCCATCCCCACCCCCAGCCAAGGAAACCACAATGAAGAACTTCTCAAAAGCAAACTTCACACTTCTTAAAACTGAGGTGGAATCCTTCAAAGCCCCCAGGCCAGTGGAAAATATGGCCCAAACCGCAGAATCCTTTACAAATGCATTATATGGACACCTACAGGAATGGATGAATCATGCTATCCCAAATAAAACCAAGACTCACTCCTCCAAAGGCAGGAGACCGGTCTGGTGGACCCCAGCCATAAATAAGCTATATAACAGAAGGAGGAAGCTACTACATGATAGAGCAAAATCCCAAAAAGGAAGGCATCTCTGATCAGTACTCGCAAGAAACTACGATCCCTCAAAAAATCATCTAAGGCCAGCTTCGAAAGAAAAATTGCACAAGACGCTAAAGATAATCACAAGGCCTTCTTTAGTTATGTCAGGAACCTGGGTGGCAACTCCCAGGTATGCTCTGAGTTAGTGCAAAATGACAAAAAATACACTGAACCCACAGACATTGCCAACATTCTGGCATACAGTTTCAGTGCAACCCCCCCCCCCCCAAAAGAGCAAATGTCTATCCCAACTGAGTGTAGCCTCCCTGACATCCCAGATGCACAGGTGAGAGCTGCCCTCTCCAAAGCAAAAAACACAGCATCAATGGGACCGGACGGTGTCCCGGGCTGCATCTTACATGAGCTCCAAGAAGAACTGAACCCTCACATAAAGTCACTGTTCAATCTTAGCCTTACTATAGGATATGTAGCCAAGGAATGGCGTGCAGCAACAGTGGTCCCACTCCATAAAGGTGGTGCCACAACGGACCCCGGAAACTATCGCCCTATAAGCCTGACTAGCCTGGTCTGCAAAGCTATGGAGCATATCATCATGGAACTCATAAACAAAGACATTGGGAACCTCCAAACACTGAATCCTACCCAATTTGGCTTTGTTAAGGGCAGATCTTGCCTCTTGAACCTGGTTGACTTCTTTGAAACAGTCACCAAGGCCATAGATGAAGGGAAGGTAGTCCACACAGCCTACCTGGACCTTGCAAAAGCCTTCAACACAATACCCCACTCGGGCATCATAAATAAGCTCACCAGCTTAAATATCAACCCCTATGTCACAAGATGGGTTGCAAACTGGCTCAGGGATAGAACCCACATGGTCAGAATTGCAGGTGCCATGTCAGACTCTAAACCAGTTACAAGTGGCATCCCACAAGGCTCAGTCCTGGGACCTCTCTTGTTCGGTATATATTTCTCTGAGATACAGGTTAACACAGGAGGACTATGACTGACCAAGTTTGCAGATGACTGCAAACTGGGTGCCATAATCGACTCGCCGCCTGACACAAGCATCCTCCAATAGGATCTCACAGAGACGGATAACTGGTGCCAGAGCCATGACCTAAAGCTAAATGCCAAAAAGTGCATAGTCATCCCCTTTGGGAAAAACAAAGTGCCCACAAATTATCACATAAGTGGTAATCCATTAAGTACGGAAGAAGTAATCAGGGATTTGGGGACCCAAGTAGATAGCAATCTCTCCTTTGACAATCATGTTGCCAAAGTGGTTAGAAAGACCTTCTATATAGCCCACCTTATCACGAAAGGGTTCACATCTAGATCAAGAGAGGTCATTGTGCCCCTCTACTCATCACTCATCAGGCCCATAATTGAATACAATGCCCCATTCGGGATGTACCTTACCAGACACCTGCAGCAACTGGAAAGACCCCAAAAGTACCTCATCAAGAGGATCAAGGGACTCAAATAGATGCCCCACGCAGTTAGGCTAAAGAAACTCCAGCTCTACTCATTTGCTTACCGCCTACTCAGAGGCGATCTGTGTCTGACATATAAAGCCATGTCCAACCCAAAATTAATGGACATGCTCCACCTCAGGAAATCCAAATCCCTTAGAGCTACATGCTCCAGGGACTTAAACCTCAGCACAGAAATAGATAGGACATGCTGGAGGGACAGATTCATATCCCAGAGGCTCCCCTCACTCTGGAACAAAATCCCAATCCATGTTAGGCAGAGTCCCTCACTGACCCTCTTCAAGAGAAATCTTGACGAGTGGATGGGAGATCATAGGTTTACCCCTGGGATCTCTTCTGTGTCTCTACTAGACAGAGGCACAGTAAACTAACCTTAAAAGGGCTATCTTCTGTGACCTACTATACAGAGGCACAGTCAACTAATCTAAAAGGGTGGTGAAAGCCAAACACACTCTGGCTAGGCTTATAAATGCCCTAGGGCAGATAGCCTAGTATCAACCTATGAACCTATTACCAAACTAAATCAAAGCTATCCAATAAATTATAAGTCCATCACTCCTCTGACATCTAGCAATAATCTATCTTTCCCTTTTCAACTAATTCCAACAACTACAATAAAAAACTACATACAGAAATTAAATGAAAGTACACTAACAGTATACGCTTTTCCTGTTGACTTCCTAAAGATAGCTGCAAGCTCTTTAGCATTAATTAATAGATTCATCCAAGAGTAGTGTCCTTCTTCTTTGGAAAAAATCATGCATCATTCGTCTCCACCGAGTTACCCTACTTCATTCCAACTGCCATGCTTTCTCCACTTTCAAAAATTTTGTGAAAATGTGTACATAAACAACCGTTTCACTACTTCTTGACAATAATCACATCTGCTCAGCCCGGCTTCCACCCAGGACATAGTACTACCACAGCTCTTCTGACCTTTGCAAATAGGACTAACCGAGCTATAGAAAGGAGCCAACCTGTTTTTACATTCTTCCAAGTCTTGTCCAAAGCCTTTGATACTGTTTCCTCCACCATAATGGTCTCAATTCCACCAGCTATACCTATTTGGCCTATTAAATGCCTCAATCAAATGGTTTGCTCTTTACATATCAGACAGATATTAATCAGTTAAATGGCAAGCTTCCTTCTCTTCCTCTACGGGGATCCCCCAAGCCTCCATAACAATCTTCACACAGCAAATAAGAAAGACTCCTTAATACAATATGTTGACAATTCTCCCCCAATATGCACTGCTGACAACCTCCAGAAACTCCAACACATTAACTCTGAAATCTTTCAGTTCTAATGATTTGTGGTTAAATAATTCACAGCTCCTCCTGAATCCCCCCCAAAAAACAAACTATTATTTTATCTCCCAAAACTACATGTCTACCTCAGACACAGTTCTCAGACCTCACATAAAGGTTGCACCCCACACAAAATGGCTTGGAAAGACAGGTGATGTTAACCTCATATTTTATCTACATATGAAGCAAGTGACCAAAAACACATCAAAAACTACCTCAACAATACTTCTAAGAAACTTCCTGGCACTACATATATCCTACTAACCCTATTGCACACATCCCCTGTACTAACTTACCTTCATGCCTCAATGCAAAATAAATGGAACAATGCTGTAATAAAGCTGTCAAATTTGTTGCTAGCAAACCAAACAGAACTCATCGGTGTATAGCATTAAAACAACTTATTTGGCTAGAATTACCTCACTGACAGCTATACTCATGGTTTCTTACCATCCATAATACAGCATACAAATCCCACCAATTCTCAGCTCTAAATAACTCGGACAAATCACTCTTCGAAATTTATAAAACTCAGTATTCAGCAGGAAACTCTTTTTATTCTAGCTGTGTAGTCAAGCTCTGGAACTCGATCCCCCTGTCAGTACAACAGCTTAACAACTGAACTTCATTCAAGTATAGTCTCAAACAATACCTAACTGACTCATGGAAATGCCTTTATCTAATACCAGATAAAACCACTAAGATATGATCACATAACCTGCTTATATAAACCTCTTTAGATAACATTTCCCCAAAGTTCTTACAACCTACACCCGCATACCCCATCTACCTAAATTCTCCCTACCTATATAGTCCCTCCTTTTCTTATGCCTCTTTGATGCACACAATAATCATGACTTATACTGCCAAATCTGATTTTTCCACTTTTTTATGAAGACATACTCTTAATATTTTCCTTGTAGGACTCCGACATTATACCCTCTTACATCCTATTGTTGGCACACTCACTTACTGACCCTACACTGCTAGGAGATCCCTACTGAAACTGTACCACAGGAGAAAACTAAGGCCACCTTACCAAACTGAGCTATTACAGTAAAAAAGAAAATGATCAGCCCTGTTATCAGCCTGGATAGCTGATGTTTGACTAGTGACCAGGAAGTTGGAAAGCAGGCAGGAATGTCAGTGCTCAGTAGCCACTAAGGCTGAAACAAAACAAAGAGTTCCTTTTTCTGTTGCCTTTATCAAGACCCTTGGAATAAGAGGAAATGGAAGTTACATATACTGAATATGCTTGAGCATGACCTGACTAGATCATTAAGCCCTCATCAAAATAGCTGCAAACTGAAAATTTTTCACTTAGATAAAAAAAGTCTCCTATGGTGACCCCCAAAACTGGTATCACAGAAGTGAAGACCTTGGGACTGAGATCTCATTTGTGATCTACCACCACAGACTTGCTCACCAGCACCTACATAATGATTACATGGAAGGTGAACTGCCAAGGAACCCTATTTCCAGAGTCAAGGTCTGCACAACTTGTAAGAATGGGTGCCTCTTTACTAATACTTAAATTACACTACTATGGTACTCTCCAATTCTACTTAAAGCACTGCATTTCACAACTCTCTGAAATGTTTTGAAGTGATAGAGCCACTGCTAAGAACTTGTTCATCTTTATATGCTCCTAGAACTGCATGTCCTGCCTTGAAATAGCCTCCACTGTCCTGCGCTGTAAGGACAGAGATAACGTGACAGAAATTATAAAAGAATTTAAGCAAAATTAATACATTTCTCCATTGTTTAGATCAAACACACACATCAAACTGCACTCACTGAAGAATATCTGAAATTATTTGCATATCAGCAGTAAGTTCGTTGAAGAACAAGCTATCATTTACTAGCTCCTGGTTTACAGTGATTGCTTTAACACCTCAGAATGAGTATGGGAGAGGGTCTGTCCTACATTATGCATAAATCGACAGCCTTGAGGGGGAAAATGCAGGTTAAGCTACTTTATTATTTATTTATTTTTGTTCAGCTACTTTATTTTGATGAGAATTTACAACTGCAGTGAAGAAGTTAAAACAACTCTGAGAACGATACAAATCAAAGAAATTCAGGCAAAAAATGAAAAATAGTCAGATTCCATAAACTATGTAAGACGTCTGTAACCAGACCTCTCAATTTAACCTATTTTGGAGGTAAAAGTCTATTTTCAGGCTTGATTTAATCCCTTCACTTGATGTGCCTATTACTGGAGGCACCTCCTTATTTTAAGGCTTGATTTAATCCCCTCACTTGATGTGCCTATTACTGGAGGCACTTCCTTATTTTCAGGCTCGATTTAACCCCCTTATTTTCAGGCTCGATTTAACCCCCTCACTTGATGTGCCTATTACTGGAGGCACTTCCTTATTTTCAGGCTCGATTTAACCCCCTCACTTGATGTGCCTATTACTGGAGGAGCCGCCTTATTTTCAGGCTTGATTTTCTCCTTCACACGATCTTCTGAATCCACCCCACCTCATACATGACTTTGAAACTATTAAGTATACAGTAAACCAGACTACAGGCCAAACATACTGGTGACATCAATAATTTAAAGAAAAATGGCACACGTTACATCTTCCTTTTCCAGAAGCAAAAGTAAATAACTTTGCGTGCTAGATTTTTGCAATATCAATCAATGTCTAAAGACTTTGGGCTGTGTGTTTAATAATGTGCTTATACTTTTGTGTCATATTTGTAACTATCATCTTTATAAACTTGTGTTACTACTTGCTGTACCACAACCCTACTAAAAGTGGGGAGAGTTATATGTATCAGCATTCAGATTTATGCTAATTAGTTGCCCAGACTTTTAGCCAGATCTAGTTTTTGTGGTTTGTGGATTCTATTTTCTGCTGTTGTGGTTGTAGAGCTTTTAGCCAGATATGCCTGCTATAAACTGCCTTTGCCCCTATTTTAATGTCTTCAGGTGGGGAGGTATGTATGTGACTATTTTATTATTCTATTCTATTTACATGGCAGTGTAAAAAAATAACTTCTTAGTGGCTAATATGCTCACACAGAGCTGACTTGAAATGGATTTTGTGAACAAGATTTCCAAGCAGTTAAACAACATCATGTGAATTTGGCAGGCTCCATAATGACAATTTTGTCAAAAAACATATTAAAATATAATAATAAGCATTCAGAATTGTTTTGATGCATTAAAATAGGTAGGTAGGAAAATGACAGTACAATGAATGAAAACACACTTTTGAATCCCATGGTGGAATTTTTGTTTAACAAGCTATCTCACAAGACACTTCCAACAGCTGGAAAGACCACAAAAGCACCTCACCAAGAGGATTACTGGCCTCAAACATATATCATCATGGAACTCATAAACAAAGACATTGGTAATCTCCAAACTCTGGACCCTACTCAGTTTGGATTTGTAAAAGGCAGATCATGTCTCCTAAACCTGATTGACTTCTTTGAAGCAGTCACCAAAGCCATAGATGATGGTAAAATGGTTCACACAGCTTTTCTAGATCTCGCCAAGGCTTTCGACACCATCCCCCACTCTGGAATTATAGATAAGCTCACTAAACTAGGTATAAATCCCTATGTCATAAGATGGGTTGCCAACTGGCTCATGGACAGAACCCACACTGTGAAAGTAGCGGATTCCAAATCAGACATCAGACCAGTGACAAGTGGAGTACCACAGGGTTCAGTCCTGGGTCCTCTCCTGTTTGGTATCTACTTCTCTGAAGTGCAGGCCAACACAGAAGGTCTTTGGCTAACAAAGTTTGCAGATGACTGCAAACTAGGAGCCATAATCGAAACTCCTAATGATGTGGACAAACTACAAAAGGGCCTCACTGAGACAGATACCTGGTGTCAAAGCCATGGCCTGAAGCTCAATGCCAAAAAGTGTATTGTCATCCCCTTTGGTAAAAACTTTGTACCCATGAACTACCACATAGCTGGAAGTCTACTTAATGCCGAAAATGTGATGAGACCTTGGGACACAGGTGGACAGTAGTCTCTCCTTTGATAATCACATCGCCACAGTGGTCAGGAAATCCTTCTACATGGCTCATCTCATCACAAAAGGATTCTCATTCAGAAAAAAAGAGGTCATTGTTCCCCTCTACTCATCACTCATTAGACCCATTATAGATACAACGCCCCTTTTGGTATGTACCTCACAAGACATCTACAACAACTGGAAAGACCACAGAAATACCTCACAAAGAGGATTACTGGCCTCAAACAGATGCCCTGTGCAGACCGTCTCAAAAAACTACAGCTTTACTCCATCGCATATCGCCTACTCAGGGGCGATCTCTGCCTAACATACAAAGCTATGTCAAACCCAGAGCTGTTGGACATGCTCCACTTAAAGAAATCCCAATCCCTCTGAGCTACACACTCTAGGGACCTTAACCTTGTCACCACAATAAACAGAACATGCTGGAGGGATAGATTCCTGTCCCAGAGACTTCCCATACTCTGGAACAGACTACCTATCTATGTCAAACAGAGCTCCTCATTAGCACTCTTCAAGAAAAATCTTGATGATTGTATGGGAAATGGGAAACTCACCCCGGGATCACTTCTGTGGCTCTGCTCGACAAGGGCATAGGAAAATAATTTTCTTGGGTGGCGAAAGCCAGGGTACATTTTTTGGCTAGGCTTGTATGGGCCCTAGGGCTGATAGCCTAGTACCTACCTATGAACCTATGTCCTATGCAGCCCGACTGAAAAAACTCCAGCTGTACTCAGTGACATATCGCTTGCTCAGAGGTGATCTCTGCCTGACTTACAAAGCCATGTCCAACTCAGAATTGATGGACATGCTCCACCTAAAGAAATCCAAGTCACTGCGAGCCACACGCTCTAGTGAGCTAAACCTCGCCACAATAATAAATAGAACATACTGGAGGGACAGACTCCTGTCACAGAGACTCCCCATGCTTTGGAACAAAATTCCTAACTACATTAGGCAGAGCCCCTCACTAACACTTTTCAAGAGAAGCCTTGACGAGTGGATGGGTAACAGAAAATACACCCCTTGGATCACTTCATTGGCTCTGCTTGACAGAGGCTCAGTTAATTAATCAATGGGGCGGCGAAAGTCGACGCACTCTGGCTAGGCTTAAAAATGCACTCTGGCAGATAGCCTAGTACCTACCTATGAACCTATGAACAATAACTGAAACCTGCCTTTTGAAAGAGACATATGCTTGATGAAATATTATAAACTCTACAAGAAAGCCTTCATATTGGATGGAATTAGGTCTGACTTCCAATTGCTAGTAAATACCAAGGATTCCATTAAAAAAATCACAACCACCAGATGCCTCCAGAAGCTGGTCCTGAGACTGGATTACTATCAAACATCTAGTAAAGGGAAAATGCATATGGCCTTCAATCTCAGTGCCGCAAATGGTTGGGTTAGACACCTGATAAATACATGAGAAATTTGACAGACAAAACAAGAGTACTCTGAACTGCTAATTCCATACCTGGAACTTCCAAAGTCTCCTGTGGAGTTGAACACTGGTATAGCTTAATACAAGTCCTTCAAATCCATGGTCACCAACCATGCCCCTGAGATAAAATAGAAAGGTGAACCAAAAAAAAAACACTTTTGTTTGTTTGTGTGAAAAAATAAATCTTCAGTAAAACATTATTCCTTTGAAGATTATTTTCTAAGACATTTTCAGAATGTGTCCTGAGAATCCAGCCCTGACTACAAGGTATGAAAAATCTCAAATTCAAAAATCTAGCTTTGCAAACAACTTCAATTTTAAACCATAGTACAACTCAATTGCACCATATGCTATGTCTGTGAGAAACCCTAATGAGTGCCACGGTCTCCCTTCACCAAAACATTAGCCTTTAAAACGCTATACTGTGGCAAATCCCATTTCTGGGTAAAAGTATCTGTTCTTGAACCCTGGCTTAATTTATCATTCTCCATTATGCTGTGTCTCTGATCAGACTATTTTTTCAATCTTACAGGTGAAAGATCCTTCGCAAAGTAGAACTATCCAGGTGGAATTCCCATTTACTGTGAAATGAAGTACACCAAAGATGCACAGTGGCAAACTTCGCAAAACCCTGTCTATATTGCCCAAAAGACACAGATATCAACAATCTTACCTAGTAGGGATGTGGAGCATCAATAAAAAATAAAATTAAATAATCAAGTAATACAAAATATATTAGCATTATTAATTTCATTATATAAATTATAGCTGTATCTACCATGTTGAGAGAGGTAAGCTTTTAAAAAATACAAAACAAATACAAATAAAAAACAAATCAGCATTTCTATGAACAGTTTTGGGAACATTTCATGGTGAATAGCATCAGGACAATATGATGTTTAATTACATATCCCATGATGCAACACCTCCTTCCCAACCTTTCATGTATACAAGGTATGGGCTCTCAAAACTTACAATGCAAAAAATTAAACTTATAAACGATTCTAGATATTTGTGCAAATATTTCTAGTACACCCCCTAATATACACACATTTCTCACTGCAAGGTAACCAACAAAGACTCCAGGTGTCAACATCGGGGACATCAGGGAACTTCTACCTCATGTGCCCCACCTTTCTCAACATCAGTATTACGTTAATCAGATTAAACTAATATTGGATCAGTTCTCACTTGATGAGCTATCAGCTCATTGATTTTTAATTCAACTGTCCTTGCTTGACACAGAAAATCACTTCCAGTGCAGTTTATGTTTATGTACGGGCAGTAACCAGTCTGTCTGTGGACTTTTCAGTTTTATCCAGAACTGTGCAACCACTGAACTGATATATTTAAAAAAAATGGTGTATGGGTTGAAGTCTCCTACAAGTCAGTGCAAGAGAGCTGGCCTCCTTGCAAGAAATATTTTTTGTAGTTTTTTTTGGTGTGTGGTTATTTTCATCTGTTAGAAGATTCACACACTGGGTCCTTGAAGATGTAAAGTAAAAGCCATAGATCAAAGAAGCCTGTAGATATTAATCATTCAGATCACACACACAAACTTCAGCTTGGGGAACTACATTTTGCAGCAGTAAAGATTAAGACACGTCATCTAGGTTTGCATAGGTATGGGTGAGGAAATGTCAATCAATAAATAGACATTGGCATCAACCCCCTTTTTCCCATTTTGTATATAGGTAACATCCCAGTTTCTGTAATACTTTGATATTTTATCCAAATCCTAAGTTATTTATTTTTAGTTGTGGCAAATTTATGTAAAATGGAACAGTCTCATCTGGGAAAGGCAATATGAGGACCAGCACACCATTTACAGGGTCATCCAGTCAATTAATGATTTTGTCCTTGCTGGCAAGACAGTTTCTGATGCGCAGAAAAACTGTGATCTGGAACTCTCATCAAAGTCAAAAGTCAAAGTAAACTTTATTGTCACTTTGATTCACACAAGTGCGAACCAAGTGAAATTACATTTCTTCGAGCTTAATGTGCATACAAAGCATAGATTACATTTAACATGACAATAATGCACAAAATTCTATAGACACAGATGACGAACACAATAATAGATGCAGAATTACACAAATACACATTTATGTGACGAGCCAAAGCAGCTGCTGCCACACAAGGCGCCGCCTTTTTTCTTTTTCGCCTGCCAGTCTACTTTTGCCTGAATTCTCAACTGTATCAATTTTTTTTGTGTGTGTGGGGGGGTCCTTTCTGATTTACACTCCTATTACAACTCCTTTCATTAACTGAATTTCCAACTTGCACCAATTTACATGACTGATAGGAGGGCAGAGTGTGGTGCAAATGCATTCAAAGTAGTCCAGTTACAGAATGCAATGAAAACAGTTGTCTTGCTTGTTCATTTATTTTTGTGTAGCTCCAGGAATCACATCATCACATTGATAGCTTCAATGAAAGAATGCAACAAGAGCTCAGGAGTTTAGCTGACAAGTGTTACACTGTAGAAATTAGAAAATAACCAAAAATCAGGAGTTAGGAGCATGTGACAAGTCATAATACAAGAGGTACCATGTTAGAGCAACATTTCTGTATCTCTGTGGAGATTATCTTGAATGTTGAAAAAAGTCATTATGAAGGAAGCTGCCACCAAAACACGTATTAAACACATCACAGTAAATAAAGGAAAACACTGCATTTACTTCAAATAAAAAGGAACATGAGGAAACTGAAATAGAAATGAGGCTTTAAAAGTACCATATAGATATTTGGGCTAGGACACTTTAAATGTCAGCATCTTTGTTTTTCTCTTTTATTATACTGTATACCCAATAACTGTATATAATATCTGAAGATATACATCTGTTCCACAGAAACTCGGAGCAGGTTGTTTCCTGCAGCATTGCACAGGTGAGTCGTAGTTAGCTCCCAGGTCTTAGCACCAGCCTGTTGTTTCAGAATTACTCTTTCTCACACCTGTGAAGCTTGACGCTCTAGTTTTCTTGTAACCATATGAACATTTTTGGAAGTTAATATCTTCATAGTTGCAGGAATCTGATGCACAGTCCAAACAAAACAGAGAAAGCAAATAAATAAAAAGGCAAATATTCCTTTTTGTAAAAGAAATAGCAATTTAAATGCTTTGTCTTCTTTGCTAGTATCTAATGGTACTTACCACAATTTTTCTTTAAATGTTTTGATTTGCCACCCTACAAACTTGGAAAATGAAAGAACTAATGCATCAATCATTTTACTGTAAAATTGTTTCTGGCAATTATTTTGTACATGGTGATCATGCAGTAATGCTTCCTGTTTACGTATTTCTTACTTGCTTAGTACGCTCTTGCATTAATATAACATTTTTTGACTCTGTGTTCTCTCCTGGGTTGAGGCTGCTGTTAACCTTCACAAGCTTGGCTGAGATACTACAGTAACCGAACAGTATTCAAAAACCATAGCTGCTACCCCAGTTTTAAGCAACTTTTTGCTATTACTATTATATGCACTTATCATCCTGTTTAATGAGGGATGCTGCTTATCCTCCCAGTTAATTTTGAATAAATTAAATTTGGTCTTTTATTATGAAGCTTCAGGATAGCTGCTCTACCACCTAACACATACTCTGAGAGGAGATACATATTTTTCACAGAAATTACTCCCAAGGCTGAGCCTTGAGTGACAGTCTCAGAGCATAAGATTATGCTTCCATCTTGCAAAGGTGTATGGGTGGAAGTAATGTTGGGCTCTGATGTTACTCGGATTTATTCACCAGCTACAAAATAGATGGATATGTTCCTGAAGAAGGGGCAGAATACTTTTTGTATTGTTGCCTTTTAAGTAATAAACATGTACAGTTTTGAAGGGTGGTTCTTGGCATGAATGCCAGCTATCCCAAAATGCAAGCGTTGTATAGAGCTATCACTTACCCCATACACAATGACATGAAATGTCTGTACTTACACCTTAAATCTGTTACAGATGCCATGTGAAATGCTAATGGTTGACCACTGGCTTTGATGCTGTGCTGCCTCATTTGTACTTCTTTTTCATTGCAGCTTTGATGTATGGTTTAATCAAGTTAGCTGTCGAGTTATAGTATTTCTGAGTTGCCAATGTAGCAAAACAATCCAATATACATTCCTGTGTGCAAGGTGACAGGAGGTGAATGGTTACAAGTGGACACCAATTCAAACAGCAACAGTACAAACAAAAAAATTCCAAGGCTGTTGTCATGTCTGGGCATTTTCCTGGAGAATCAGATAACTTTACTAAATTTCAGAACCCTACATTTTTTTTTTTTTGTAGTGGTGAAAGAAATGCGCCAAGTTAACCACTGGTATTAGTTTCTGTACCTAGTCACCCACAATATCTCAGTTTGGTTGACATCTATAAATATGGTGCAAAATATAGTCAAGATAAGATTAAGCTGGAAGCACAGACACAATCAAGAGAAGATAAAGCAAGAAGTGTGCCACCATCACAATGAACAAACTCTTTCACCATGACACCATCTCTACAATACGCTTCCTTGTAACACAAGAAAAAATATTTCCTTAAAGATTCTTACTTACCTGGGTAGCTCTCGTGATTTGATTTTGAGACTTTTGTGGTTTGTTTAGGTAATTCTTAGGTATTCTAAGCTTATGGACAGAACTTCACGGCTACTACGGTCAGAATCCATTACTGCATTTTCACCAGCTCTTACAGTTATCGGTCTTCTTCTCTTTTACAGCAATGTACACTTACAGGCAGCTAGGAGAACCTACAATATCCACAACTAGCTAAAGATTTGCTTAAAATAGAACTCGAGTAAAAATACATTTATTAAAATGTCGCCTTTGTGCCTTGACTAATGCCTTCAAATAGAATAGTATATATTAATAATTCATGTTTTAAATTACTAGAATCTACTTATTGGTAATTTTCATATTCACATGCCAAAAAGAAAAAAACATTTTTAATAATGAACAAGACAATTTATTGTAAGATTGATTAGCAAACTCCATCTGATCATGCCCCATTTATTGAATATCCCTTTCCTTAGAGGTGCTTTGCTCTATTTTTGTTCTTTGGCTGCACTGGGTCTGTTACAGATTGCACAAGAATAGAATAGGGGGAATAAACAGGTTTACATAACCCAATTTTTTTTCCATCTTCCATACCTCTCAAGTGTACCTCATTACTACATTGTCCAAGGCCAAGAATGCAGCTTCTGTGGGACCTGATAATATCCCTGGCTGTGCTCTACATTAACTACAAAGTGAACTGGCTGGCACCAAAGCTGTGTGCCCTGTTCAGTCACAGCCTCACCTCAGGCTTTGTACGTACTGAATAGCACACTGCTGCAGTCATCCCTCTCCATAAAGGGGGAGCAACTACAGACCCTGGGAATTAATGCCCCATTAGCCTCATAAGTCTGATATGTAAAGCTATGGAGCGCATCATCGTGGACCCGATTAACAAAGATATAGGAAATCTCCAAACTCTAACTGCACACAATTTGGCTTTGTGAAAGGGAGATCATGCCTGCTCAATATGGTTGACTTCTTTGAGTCAGTCATCAAGGCTGTTGAGGGTAAGGCAGTGCATTCAGCCTATCTCGATCTGGCCAAGGCCTTTGATACCATTCCTCACTCTGGAATTATTGATAAACTCACCAAACTAGGCATCAACCCCTATATCACTAGGTGGGTTGCAAACTGGCTCACAGATAGAACACACAGTGTGAAAGAAGCAGACTCCAAGTCAGACCGTTGACCAGTCACGAGTGGAGTCCCACATGGATTGGTCATGGGTCCTCTCCTGTTCAGCGTCTACTTCTCAGAAGTCCAGTCCAACACAAAGGGACTATGGCTGACCAAGTTCACAGATGATTGCAAGCTGGAAGCCATTATTAACTCTCCAAGTGATGCAGACATCCTACAGAAAGGCCTTACTGAGACCAATGACTGGTGTCAAAACCATGGCCTTAAGCTTAATGCCAAAAATTGCATTGTCATCTCCGTTAGTAAAAACTCAGTTCCCACTAATTGCCACATCAATGGGAGCCCACTGAACACTGAAAGTGTGTTATAAGAGATCTGGGGATGCAGGTTGACAGCAACCTCTCCTTCGACCACCACATTGCCACTGTGGTCATAAAGTCCTTCTATGTGGCACATCTTATTACCAAGGGTTTTGCATCCAGGAAGAAAGAGGTCATTGTCTCTCTCTACTCTTCCCTCATTAGACCAGTCATTGAGTATAATGACCCATTTGGAATGTACCTCACTAGACACCTGCAACAGCTGGAGAAGCCACAGACGTACCTCACGAAGAGGATCCTAGGCATTAAACACATGTCCTACACTGACAGACTCAAAAGACTCCAGCTATTCTCTGTCTCATATCACCTACTTAGAGGTGATCTCTGCTTGACTTACAAAGCCATGTCTGACCCAGTTCTGTTAGAAATGCTACAGCTAAAGAAATCCCAATCCCTCTGCACCACACGCTCCAGAGACCTCAACCTGATTACCACAATCAACAGAACATGCTGGAGGAACAGGTTAATCACACAGAGACTGCCTGTGCTCTGGAATAGACTTCTCATACCTGTCAAGCAGAAATCTTGATGATTGGATGGGTAATTGAAAGTTCACCCCAGGGTCACTCCTGTGGCTCTACTTGATACAGGCACTGGGAACTAATGTTGGGCGGCATGACGCCGGGGCACTTCTAGGCTAGGCTTGTAAAGGCTCCAGGGCCATTAGCCTAGTACACACCTATGAAACCTACTACAAGGAACGCCCCTCATTTTTGGGTCTTAAAAAGTTCATGTTCCTTGAAGTTCCACACTGAAAGGGTCTGTCACACATTCAGTGTTAGGAACTTTTGTAACAGATATCCAAGGTAAATAAATCTGAACCATATCAATTCATTAAAAGAACCATTTTTAAGTGAAAATAGCACATTTTAACCATCCTATGCATATCTCTCAAGCAATCAGGGACAAATCTCAACAGAATCAAGGACAAATTTAGAAATAATTAGGGACACTTAAAATATTAGTACTATTAACTTGAGACATTAGCAGAGTAAGAGTATGAATTAATATGCAATCTGATGTTGTCAATCTTCATTTTATCCTTGTCACATGGGTCTGGTTCAGATATCAGCCATTATTACAGCTCACACAGGCTAAAAACTCTGGAGCTTCATCCTTATCCACAATCCTCCTATCCAAGTTACCTCAGATCTCGTTTGCCACTTTCCAGACAAACGTGTTCACCTCAGTTGTTGAGCTAAGTTTATTTTATTAATATTTTACTAATATTTTCTTAATATTTTGTGCTTAAGACTATTTTCTTATATTGTGTTTATTCTTATAGTACTCTAGTGTAATTTTAGTGTCCTTTGACATCTTCCCATACACTTTTGTGTAATCTAGCAGTGTTGACAGTTCCCCTTACCCCCTTTTTAATTTTCTCTTTCTTAAAAAAAAAAAAAAAAAAAGAGTTTTTATACTTTTCCCACTACTCCATTTCTGTTGTAGTGTAGTCACTTACTATGGCGATAAACCTAAAGGCCCACTGGTTTTAAAAAGTCTCAAAAGTGTGGCCACAAATCTCCCTTTTGGACACGCCTCTTTTATGTGTTTATTGCTTATGGGCCATTCATCTTCAAGAAGACTGCAACATTTGCCATGGCTTTAGTGTCAGAGTTCTCATCGAGAGAAAAAATAAATTAATCTTAAAGGGCTTAATTCCATCAGCCTTTGGAGAAGCCATATCTGCTGTTAAGAGTAAATCTTATACTTTTCCCCCTTCCTCTGCTTTGTCTTTAGAGATATCAAAAAAGAGAAGCTTGCCATTTCCATCTTCCCCCTTGGAACCAACTCACAAAAAGCATAGACCATCAGCTCCACAAAGCACCTCGGAGTCGATGGAAGGTTTATAGGTTGGTACTAGGCTATCAGCCCTAGGGCCTATACAAGCCTAGCCATAACAATTCTTCACACAGTATTTACTTCCCTGGAACCCTGTCTAGCAGGGCGACTGACATGATCCCCGGGGTGAATTTCCTTTCTCCCATCCAATCAAGGTTCCTTTTGAAGAGGGCCAAAGGGGCACTCTGCTTAACATGTATGGGCAATCTATTCCAGAGTCTGGGGAGTCTCTGGGTCAGGAACCTATCTCTCCAGCATGTTTTGTTTATTGTGATGACAATGTTTAGATCCCTGGAGCGTGTGGCTCTGAGGGATTGGGATATCTTTAAGTGTAGCATGTCCAACAGCTCTGGGTTTGACATGGCCTTGTATGTTAAGCAGAGATCGCCTCAGAGTAGACGATATGCGACAGAGTATAGCTGGAGTTTTTTAAGGCGGTCAGCATAGGGCATCTGCTTTAGGCCTGTGATTCTTTTAGTGAGGTATTTCTGCGGCCTTTCCAGTTGTTGCAGATGTCTTGAGAGGTACATACCAAATGGGGCATTGTATTCTATAATGGGTCTAATGAGGGATGAGTACAGTGGGACAATGACCTCCTTTTTTCTGGATGAAAAGCCCTTAGTGATGAGGTGTGCCACATAGAAGGATTTCCTGACTGTTGTGGCGATGTGGTTATTGAAGGTGAGACCACTGTCCACCTGTGTCCCTAAGTCTCTTATCACACTTTCGGTGTTTAGTGTACTGCCACCTATATGGTAATTCATGGATACATGTTTTTTCCCAAAGGGATAACTATACATTTCTTGGCATTGAGCTTGAGCCCATGGCTCTGGCACCAAGCATCTGTTTCTGTAAGGCCCTTTTGTAGAGTATCCACATCATTTGGGGATTCAATAATGGCTCCCAGTTTGCAGTCATCTGCGAACTTTGTTATCCAGAGTCCCTTAGTGTTGGCCTGTACTTCAGAGAAGTAGATGCCAAACAAGAGCAGTCCCAGGACTGAACCTTGAGGTACTCCACTTGTCACTTGTCTGGAGCTGGATTTGGAGTCGGCTACTTTTACAGTGTGGGTTCTATCAGTAAGCCAGTTAGCAACCCATTGGGTGACGTAGGGATTAATGCCCAGCTTAGTAAGTTTATCTATGATTCCAGAGTGGGGTGTGGTGTCAAAGGCCTTGGCAAGGTCTAGATAGGCTGTGTGGACCACCTTACCCTTGTCCATGGCTTTGGAGACTGATTCAATACCCTTGTCCATGGCTTTGGAGACTGATTCAAAGAAGTCAATCAGGTTCAGGAGACAAGATCTGCCCTTCACAAACCCAAACTGGGTGGGGTCCAGTGTTTGAAGGTTGCCAATGTCTTTGTTTGTAAGTTCCATGATAATACGCTCCATGGCTTTGCAGATAAGGCTTGTCAGACTGATGGGACGGTAGTTTCTGGGATCCAAGGTGGATCCCCCCTTGTGGAGTGGGATAACTGTAGCTCTGTGCCATTCAGTGGGCATGAAACCTGAGGTGAGGCTATGATTAAACATGACACTTAGGTGAGATGCCAGTTCATATTGTAGTTCATGTAGTACACAGCCCGGGATGTCATCTGGTCCCATGGATGCTGTATTCTTAGCTTTGGAGAGTGCGTTTTTTACCTGTGTGGCCGTTATTACCAGAATTTGGCAATCTCCCCGTATTGAGATGGGCCATTTAGGGGGTGAGAGGGGGGTGAAGTTGGCACTGAATCGATCTGCCAGGATATTGGCAATGTCCTTGGGATCAGTATATTTAATGCCATTCTGTTTTAGCTCAGAGCAGATATGAGCATTGCCATTTAGAGTCTTGACATAGTTATAGAATGCCTTGTGGTTGTCTTTGGAATCTTTGGCAATTTTATTTTCGTAACTAGCTTTGGAGGATTTTAGGAGGGATCTCAGTTTCTTACTGAGGCTGGTAAGGAAGTTTTTTGCATCCTGGGATTTTCCTCTTTTCTGCAACAGTTTCTTCCTTTTGTTGTAAAGTTTGTTTATGGCAGGGGACCACCAGATTGGCTTTCTTTTTTTGGATGAGAGCATCTTGGTTCTATTTGGGATGGCACGATTCATGCATGAGTGGATGTGCTCATACAGTGCCTTAGTGTAGGATTCAGCAGTTGAACTTTCAGTTCCCATATGCATGGGTGTCATGAAGTTTGTCACTTCTGACTTGAGTAGCATGAAGTTGGCTTTGGAGAAGTTTTTTATGGAGGTTTCCTTACTGGGGGGTGGGGGTGGGATGTGGATGTTAAGGGTGATTAGCTTATGGTCAGACCTGACTAACGAGGGGGTGACCATTGGTGTGGAACATCGATTTCCCATGTTGGTAATGACCAGGTCTAGGATATTGGAGCCCCTGGTGGGACTATGGATTAGTTGATCCAGGGCGTTGGAATTTATGAATTCCAAGAACCGTTGGGCAAAGGTGTTGGTACATGAGTAGTTTTCCCAGTTAATGGCAGGATAGTTAAAATCACCCAGTATTACGGTGTTTGGTTCTATCTTAATATTTTCCAGTATGCTTAGAAAGGTGTAGTGAGAATCTTGGGGTATGGTGGGGGATCTGTAGCAAGCTACAATTTGGATTGCAGTCTTACCTAGTGTTAGTTGCACCTGGAGAATTTCAGACGCATTGTGTTGGGCAATTAGCCTGGTGGTGTGAATATCCTTGGTGAATATTGACACTCCTCCACCTTTAGTGTTTCAGGCCTGCTTTGGTGGCCGAAAAGTGTGTTAAGAGTTGTAGCCTGGTATTGCAGGGGTGCTCTCTGGAGCCTTGAACCAGGTCTCAGTTACTGCACAGATATCGATGTTCTCCATTTTTAGGAGTGCCTCGAGAGAGTGCATTTTGAGGTTTAGACTTCTAGCATTGAGTAGCATTACCTTCAGATTTTGCATGCTTGTACCTGTTACGGTGGTGGTTTTGTCATTTGAACTTTGCCTAAAAAAGGCACTATAGGGGTGGCAAGAGCCTTAGCCAGTAATCTGAATCCCAGGGGCGACAGCTGCAGACCATCTCTGGCAACGCATCATGGTCTGTCAATCATGTCATCCCAGGCAGACAGATACTGGATCCCCTTTGAATGACACCTGAAGCTTAGCCAATTGTTGAAGTCAATCATTTTGTCCTTATATTGTGGTATCATTCTGGGCGAAGGCAGGATGCTACTCAGGGCTAGAGTCATACCTGCCTGGGCCACATGATCTGAGAGCTCTTCCATGTCTCTTTTCATGTAATCCAGGGAGGTACGTCTCAAGTCATTCACTCCAACATGGACAATGACAGAGTCATATTTGTACTTACAATGACAGAGTCATATTTGTACTTGTTGTGGAGTGACTTGAGTGCATGTGTTATGTGGCGGATCCTGGCACCTGACAGGCAGCTGACTGTAATTTTCTCCTTGTTCAACCTGGTGAGAGGGACATCAGTATGCCGGACTATGGAGTCACCTATGACTAAAGTGTTAGGTACATTGTCTTGCCTTAGGGGCTGTTGCTGGGTGGCACACTGGTGTTGTGAACTATGTGACACTTTGGTTGTGATTGGTCTATCTAAATCTTTGGTGCAGATTATTTTATCAGCACCGAAAACTGTTATGGATCCTAAAATGCTGGCCAGAACTTCTACACAACATGAAAATCAGGACATTGTATCTTTGACACTGACTACATTGGTGCAGACAACTCAACTACCTGATTTGCCAAGGGCTGTCTGTTCACCTTCTGTTGATCCTTTTGCTGGCGAATTGCCCGAGGTCTTCATACAGAGACCAAAATCTCCTTCACAAACCTCTGTCCATTCCACCAAAAGTCTCACAGAATTTGATGTAGAGAGACTAGTAAATAAGATTCTGTTGGCGAGATGACTTAAAGGACTCCCCTTGGCTCCAACCCCTTTGGGTCTCAGAACCAATTCAGTTTTTATCCCTGTCATTACTCCTCCTCTGAGGTTTTAGAGATGTCAGTTCTGAGCCTTCCGGTGCCAATTGTATTGGTTCTGGAGATATCTTTCCCTTCGGAACCAATTATTTCCCCGAGTTCTTTGGCCCTGTCAGATCTGGAGACCTCCCGAGGCTGCATCTGCCTTGTTGGTTCCGGGGAACCAGAGTAGACTCCAATTTTTTTGGAGCCATTTCTGCAACTTGGAGCTTCAGCATGGTGCAGCTCAGCAGAGGCTTCTGCTTCAGGGGCTGTCTCGTCAGAGTTAGGAGTGACCACAGTTCCGAGGCAATCTTTCTTGGTTCCAGGCTCCCTTTCCTCTTCAGGTGGGCCAGCCTTTGAGGCAATGGAGAAGGCTTTGTTCACAATGGTATCTCAGTTTGTCCCATCCTCCTCGGACCACATTCTGTCCTCATGCTCTCTTATTTGACCTGTTTCTTCACTGGGACAGTGGGTAGCTAATCTGCAGGACCCACAGATTCATGTTCTATCTTCTTCTGATACCTCCCCAGACCATCCCCCTGAAGAGGTTCCTCAGATGAGAAAGTGCAAGAGGAAGCACTTAGATTCCCCTCGGGAGTCAGTCACAGAGCACACTGATTATAATGAAGGAGAAGAGTCCCCAAGGTCACCCTCTGATGATGTCTCCTTTGGGGACATTCTGGAAATTTTAAAACAAAGAGGTGACTGAGTCCCAAATTCATTCCTCAGAGAAGTCAGTGTGTACCTGCAGGCTTTTGGTACTCTCCCGTCTACAAATTGGGTGACTCCGCCTGCTGATGAGCTCATCCAGTTGATCTGGTACAGGGTATCGAAGGTGCCAGACACCATTGAACCTATTTCTAAGAGACCAGACAAAATTTTATCCACCTCCAAGGACAAGCAATTCTGGGCTAAAGGTCTATTGGTAGATGCCATGGTTGTGGTGGCTGCCACTAAAAAGGAACTGGCTGACGAAACTTCCTCTAGCCATCCTCCCAGTATAGAGTCCCGGGCGATGGATAGGTTTGGGCAGCAGATTTACACTTCATCGACCTTTGGGGTCTTTGAATTTCCTGGCACATTTTACAAGACTCCAGAGGACCCTGATCAAGGAGTTGTCAGATACCCTCACAGGAGCTGTTACTGAGGAAGTCCAGGATAAGGTTGCATTCCAGTTTGCCACCCTGAAGTCTGTGTCTAATTCGTCCATGAGGCTCATTATGCATGCAGCCACAGAGAATAACCGAGTGGCAGGTTCAGGTGTAGCCATAAGAAGACATGCCTGGATGTATCTTTGTGTAACATTTTAAGTCTTCATTTATTTGTGCTCCATTTACCAGATCATCACATTTTGGTCCAAAAGTGAGACAGACTTTATCCAGGTGTGAAAAGGATGGCAAGACCCTTTCTGCAGAGGGCATACATTTTTCCACCAACCCCCAAGATCCTTTTTCTGGAATCAGAGGGATGGTGGAAACATGTGGTTCAGAAAATCTCCGGGGCCTTTCCAGGACACACTTGGTGCTTGTTCTCCCGGGGCAGAGGGGGGAACTACATTGGAAGATGCCATCCATGTGGCAGAGGTGGTCCACAGAATCAGGGCTTTAGGGACTTATTTCCAGATAAGCCCTTTCAGCATTCTTGAAGGGAAGCCCAATTGTCTTCCTCTAGAGGCAGTTGGGGAATGTTTATCCTTGCACCAAAACACGTGGTAAAATATTACAATAGATTCTTGGGTGCAATGGATCATATCCAGAGGTTATATCACACCCTTTTCCAATTCTCCCCCTACTTGCAAGAAAATCTCTGATGTTCCACCCAGAGGGAGCCAGCAGTTCTGGAAATTCAAAAACTCCTAGACAAAAAAGTTATCCATGAAGTCCCACCAGACCAGAGAGGATCTAGATTTCACTCAAGATTATTTTTCGTGCCAAAAAAGACAATTCTTTTTAGTGCCAAAAAAGACGGGACAGGAGACCAATTTTGGATCTCAGTGTGCTGAACAAATCTGTTCTCTAAATGAAATTCCGGATGGTCACAGTACAGTACATTCTCCCTTTTTTTGGGAAAGGATGATTAGATGTGCTCAACAGATCTTCAGGATGCATATTATCACATATAAATGGACAAATGCTCCAGAAGATTCCTCCGCTTCTGGTTGGGAACCAGACATTACCAATTCAGAGTGCTGCCCTTTGGCCTCACCACAGCCCCCACGGTGTTCACCAAATGTATGGCAGTAGTAGCAGAAGCTCACTTGAGACTGCAAAGATTCCAGGTGTTTCCATACTTGGATGACTGGCTAATTACAGTTCCAACCAGGCATCAATTGATAGAGGCAAAGTATTACTTTCTCAAGACCGGTACATATCTAGGAATACTGGTAAATCATGAAAAATACCAGCTGACTCCAACTCAGAGCTTACAGTTTACAGGGACAGTACTGAATACTACTTCAAACTTGGCATATCTTTCTCCAGCCAGACTTCAAAAAATTATATCTCAGGTTCAGAAGATAATCCACAGAAAGAAAGTACCTTCTCCACTAATTTTGCAGGCTCTGGCATCAATGGCAGCAACAATAACTCTTGTTCCCTAGCCAGATTTCACATGAGAATTCTACAATGGCTACTGCCATCTCAATGGTCCTTGCTAAACCAACCTATGTCGGACAAGTTTCTAATTACCAATATTTGTAGGAAGGATGCAAGTTGGTGGATCCATTCCAAAGAAATTCTTCTAGGCCATCCCTTCATCCTCCCAGAGCCCAAGGCCAAAGTGACCACGGACACCCCCCAGATGGGGTGGGAGGGGCATTTTCTGGGCAAGACTGTCCAAGGCACTTGGTTGCCCTTAGAGGTCAATCTGCATATCAATGTTCTGGAACCAACAGCTGCACTTTTAGCATTGCAAGCCTTTCAGTCAGCTCTTCCTCTGGGAACAACTGCAATCCAAACAAACAATATATCATAGTTTGATACAGCAACAAATAGGCAGGTACCAAGTCTTACCCCCTTTGTCAAGAAGCTCTCAGAGAGTGGCAGTGGGTAATCTCTTCCAACCACTTTCGAATAGTAACACACATTCTGTGGAGTTCCAATGTGATAGTAGACTAATTAAGCAGATGTATACTTCATCCTCATAAGTGGTCTCTCAATCCAGCAGTGGCGGAAAGGATTTTCCATCAATGGGGCCAGCCTTGCTGCGACCTGTTTGTCTCTCCCCTAAACAAATGCAGCAGCTTCTTTGCCCCAATTCCCCCTCCTGGGGAAGTCACCAAGAGACGCTCTTCTCCACAATTGGCCCAGTGGACTATTATATGCAGTTCCTCCAATACCTCTAATTCCAAAATTTTTACAGAAAGCACTCAGACTGAAGATCAAAGTAATCCTCATTGCACCTTATTGGCCTCGGCAGATATAGTTTCCCTTTCTTTGGTCTTATTTGATTCAATGACCTTGGATTCTGGATCCGGCTCCATATTTTCTGTCACATCCAGACGGACTAGTCCATCCAGACATTCTGAACCCCAAGCTGGCCTGGTTCCTCCAGTTCCACTAGTTGCCAGGCATCTTAACCTTTCTTCCTCAGTACGCAAAATGCTCTTTGCTTCTCATAAGCCTTCCACCCGGAGGCTATACTCCAGTAAATGGAAGAGATTTACCTTTTGGGCTCGTGAAAAAGATATTGATCCATTCTGTGCATCTATTGAAAATAGTTTAGACTTCTTGGCTTCTCTTTTCGATGCAGGAGCTTTCCCTTCTATCATCAGGATTCAACTAGCAGCAATTTCAGACTTCCGTGATGGTTTAGGAGATCATTCCTTGGCTGCCCATAAGCTTTGTAAGACCTTTTTAAGAGGAACATTACTGCTAACCCCCCCCCCCCTTTCAAAGACCCTACTCCTCCTTGGGACCTAAGCCCAGTGTTGCAAACCATCACACGTCATCCTTTTGAACAATCTGCAGACTGTGATTTAAAGTTTTTGTCCTGAAAAAGATCATTAGTGGCTATAACCTCTGCTAGAAGAATTTCAGAAATTCAGGTGCTATCTTGCAAACCAACTTACCTGATTTTTCTTAAAGACAGAGTTACCTTACAAACAAATCCCACCTTTCTACCTAAAGTGGTGTCAGAGTCAAATATCAGTCTATTGACTTACCAGTACTCTTTCCAAACAGAAGTGAATACCTCTTACATTTACTAGATGTTCACAGACAATTACGCCTTTATCTTCACAGAACACAAGGCTGAAGACATCAGAAAATCTGACCAGCTTTTTGTGTCCTTTTCACGTACTAATCTTGGTAAACCTGCTAGCAAAGTGACATTAGCCAGATGGCTCAATAATTGCATTTCCTTTATTTATAACAAAAATAACATTGCCTTGCCAAAAATTATGAAGGCACATTCTACAAGATCTGTTGCTACCTCAGCTGTTTCAATCTAGAGCTTCAATGGATGATATATGTGCAGTGGCTACTTGGGCTACTCCCCATACCTTTATTACTCATTACCAATTGAATCTGGTCTCTAGGGGAAGAGCATCCTTTTGTTCAATGGCGCTCCGGAATTTCGTTCCATGAGTCCATCCAAGATCTAAAGTAGCTGGGGGTTATGTCCCATATGTCAAGGATAAAATGAAGATTGACAACATCAGATAAATATGTACTTACCATAACGTTCCATCTGTGTTGTCCAGCTTCATTTATCCTTCACTACCCTCCCTCGATCCCCCAGCCTTTAGTGATTTTTTGTTGTAATGGACACTTTCATAGTGATTATGGCACATATTGAAACATTGCAGATGTGGATGTTCTTCGTCTCCCATTGCTGCAGTCCTGACATAAGGGTATTCCGCTGTCCACCATCGGCCCAAATACCAAAGGGCTAGAACCGGCGTCAGTCATCGGCGCTCGAGACTGACATCAGTACGTGCCAGTACAAATGCGCATGACCGACGCCATAACCTCAGTCTTTCTTGCCGCATGGTCCCTAAGCAGAAGCAGCATTTGCAAGTGCTGTTCGGCGTTCTGGAATTGTCGGTTTTCGAGTTTCAGACCGGAGACCAAGTTGGGCTAAGTACCCCTTTGGGGACATTTTTGTCTTTTTCTTGCCTCAGTATTGACGGATGTCAGAAAAAGTTAATAACTGTATTTCTTGTGGGAAACGGATTCCTCATAGGGATTACCATTCACTCTGCATTCCTTGTTTAGGGCCTGAGCACGACGTTGTTGGGTGTCGCTTTTGTGCTACTTTTAACAAGCGTACTATTAAACGTCGGTTAGACTGTGCTAGGCTAGAGTTTGGTAAACGTTGTAATTATAACATGCCGTCGGATTCTCCGACGACTGGTTCTTCTAAGAAACGCAAAGAAAAGTCTTTGCGGTCCAAACAAGATGAGGTGGCCACTCCGGACGCCGGTTCTGTAGTACCACTGGCTACTTCAGCGGCTCCTTCTGAAAGTTTACCTGAGTCTCAAGGGGAGCCTTTGTTACTGCAGGAAGTGGCTTCTCCTGTGTTAGGCCAGGCTGAGGGCGCTTCTCTGATGTCAGTGGTTCCCTCCCCTCATAGGGTAGTTAGGCCTCCTCCTTCTCAAAGCAAATCCCATTCTAAGTCTAAGTCTGCCCCTGTTGGTGCGTGTCCCCAGGGTCCAGCTCCTAGGAAGCACATGTTAAAGATGGCTGAAGATTTGATTACTTTAATTAGGGGTTCTATGCCCCCCCCTGCGAAGAGGCCCAGGGTAGAGCCAGAGTTGGAAGGTTTGGTTCAGTCTTCCAATGAGTCAGATTCCTCTGTAGAAGAACTTCAGGATTTCCCTCCCTATTCTGATTCGGAGGCTGAGGACTCTACTCCCTCGTCCCCTCCAGAAGATTTTTCTTTCTCTGAGACTTTGCATTCCATGAGGGAACATTTCAAATGGGAGGGCCAGGATTATTCTGATTCCCGTAAAAGACTGAGAGAATTCTTGTTTTTGTCTCAGCATAGGCCCTTGGCTATTCCCCCTGTACTGGATGTTGTTCAGGATGTGTTTTCTGAGGCTGCCCTTAACCCAGATTCTCTGCCTCCTGCCCCGGTTAAACCAGATAGATACTACAGGGTTCCGGAAGCTCACAAGTACTTATATAAGAGTCCTAGGGCTGATCCAGAAACTATTACTCAAGGCCCCAAAGGGGTTAGGGCTTCTGTGGTTAAGAATCCAGTTCCTCTGGACAAGGATGCTAGGGCCCTGGATAGGTGGGGTAAAAAACTGTATACCTCTTCTACTTTAGCTATGAGAGCTTTAAATTGTCAGTTTCATATGCTTCGGTATCAAAATTATTTGCTGGGCCAATTGAAATGTAAAGTAGATGCTTTAGCTGAAGGTATTGAATGTAAGGAGCTTCAGGATTTAGTGCATGCTTCAGACCAAGTTGGTAAGCATTCTTTGCAGGGTGGTTTTGATGCTTTACAGGCTTCTTCCAGGGTGGCTGCTACTAGTTCAGTCATTCGTAAGCATGCTTGGCTTAAAGATCAGACCTTGTCAGAGCATGTTAAGGCTCGAATTATGGATGCTCCTCTACAATCTGATGTTCTTTTTGGTCCTCCAGTAGAGTCAGTTTTGAAAAAATGGAGGAAAAAGCTAAGTCTATGCAGACAGTTAAGGATTTTTTACAGGTTCAGCCCCCTAAGTTCAGTAGGAATTGGCCTGCTAAGGGTTGGTCTTTCCCCTCTTCGGATTATCAGTCTAGGGGCAGGTCGAGGCGAGGTAGGGGTAGGGCTTCCTCTCAGGGCCCTGTTACTTCTAGGTCTTTGAGTTCTTCTACCCCTTCTGCTGGGGAGGGCAGGGTAAGTCCTTTCGGAAACAGACCCAATGACCCGTGCCTTCAGCTGCCGGACTCTGCCTTGCTGGCAGCCCCTCTGGGAGGAAAACTGAGATTTTTCAAAAGGAATTGGCACTTGGTTACCCAAGACAAATGGGTATTGGACATAATAAATTGAGGCTACAAATTTTATTTTCACACATTCCCTCCTTTCAAAGGTATGCCGGATGTGCCTCGTCAGCAAAGACTGGAAGCGCAGGCTCAAATTTCTTCTCTGCTTCAGTTGGAAGCAATACAGGAAGTACCTTCTGCAGAAAGAGGCACGGGGTTTTATTCCCGTCTTTTCTTAGTGCCAAAGAAAGGAAATACTTGGAGACCAATTCTGGACTTGTCCATTCTAAATACCTTTCTGGAAATTCCAAAATTCAAGATGTTAACACTGCAACAGCTGTTACCTATGCTGGGCAAAGATCACTGGATGGTGACTCTGGATCTCAAAGAGGCCTATCTTCACATTCCTATCAGGCCCAGTTGCAGGAAATTCCTGAGGTTTCGGAATGGGAATTTGCATTATCAGTTCTCTGCATTGCCCTTTGGCTTGTCTACTGCCCAGGGTATTCACGAAAGTCCTGACTCCAGTAATAGCTTTTCTCAGGCTAGCAGGAATTCAAATTTATCCTTATCTGGATGACTGTTTGATTCTGGCTCAAGGCAAGCACGAACTTCTTCAACATCTGCAGTATGTAATGACAGTTTTCAGATGCCTAGGGTATTCTGTGAACGAAATAAAGTCCAGTCTAGTACCCTCACAAGAGATGTGTTTTCTGGGTGTGAAACTGAATACAGCTGCTCAGATGGCATTTCTTACCCCGGACAAACAAAGGAATCTTCACCTATACTTCTAACAGCTGTCAGTAATGTCCAGGCTGACTGCAAGGACAGTCCTTCAAGCCTTGGGGTTCATGGCATCTTGCATTCTAGTACTTCCCAATGCCAAACTGCATATGAGGAAGCTACAATGGTATCTCAAGAACGTTTGGACTCAACACTGCCACGATTTGGACACTGTCATTCGGATTCTACCTTGCATTCAGAGAGAATTTCTGTGGTGGGCTCAGGAATGTCACCTAAACAAGGGGCTCTCTGTGACCCAACCAGAGGCAAGTCAGATATTAATGACAGACGCCTCAGAGTCAGCCTGGGGAGCTCATTTCAGAGGAAAATGGATTCAAGACCTTTGGGCCCCAGAGCTACTTCACTTGCATATCAACATGAAAGAGATGCTGGCAGTTCAATTTGCTTTGGAGGGATTCAAAAGCCTACTTCAACCAGGACTGGTGTTGATTCGAACAGACAACACGACTGTCATGTGGTACATCAACAAGCAAGGGGAACTCATTCTTACCCTCTTTGCAGACAAGCAATGCTGTTGTGGGAAACTGCTTTGAATCTGCACATCACTCTTGAGCACAGTTTCTGCCAGGAGCACAAAATTCTTTAGCAGATGTTCTGAGCAGACAGATTGTGGATCCTCACGAATGGAAATTGGACCCTCAGGTATTTCTTCAGTTGACAATGGCTTGGGAACTCGGACATAGATCTGTTTGCTTCTCCTCTGAATTTCCAACTGCCACTGTTTTGCACAAGGCTATTTCATCCAAAGCCTGGAAAATAGATGCACTATCCTTCAGTTGGAGCAACCTTCACGTGTATGCTTTTCCTCCTTTGCCTCTTCTTCCAAAGGTGCTGTTGAAAGTCAGGAGGGACAAGCCTTGCATGATCCTTATAGCACCGGATTGGCCTCGTCAGCATTGGTACCCTCTGTTGAGGAGCTTGATTCATGTACCACCTTGGCCATTGCCACAGATTCCTCACTTATTGTCTCAGGAAAACAATCATTTTCTCAATGTCAGGGTGCACTCCCTGCACCTGACAGCCTGGCGCATTCTGTTTTAGAGAAGGAGGACCTTCGGCTCCCTCAACAAGTTTTGGATGTTATTTTGGAGGCCAGGCGTCCTAGTACTCGAAAAGTTTATGCTGGTAAATGGAAGAGATTTTTTCTTTGGAGTTCTGCTAAAGGCTTTGATGTCGAATTGCCTAATTTGAGTTGTACATTGCAATATTTGACTGTTTTATTGGACAAGGGTTTGTCCTTCTCTTCTGTAAAAGTGCATGCTGCGGCTATTTCTGCTCACTATGATTGTGACCCTCCTTTATTTTCACATCCATTGGTTAAACAGTTTCTTAGAGGGGCAAAGAATATCAGACCCCCACGGAGAGCTCCTACTCCTACCTGGGATCTTAATTTTGTTTTGGAAAAGCTGACTCTGCCTCCTTTTGAACCTGCAGCTACAGCTGAATTGCAGTTCTTGTCTTGGAAGACTGCTTTTTTGTTGGCTATTACTTCTGCTAGAAGGGTATCTGAATTACAGGCCCTCATGGCAGTGGAACCTTTTCTGATTTTTCACGACAGAGTTTCCTTACGTACAAATCCTACTTTTCTGCCTAAAGTGATTTCTAATGTGGCATTGAACCAATCTATACATTTGCCTACTTTTTATGCTAACCCCCAAAATGACGGGGAAAAAGTTTTGCATTCTTTGGATGTACATAGGCAGTTGAGGTATTATTTGAGCAGAACCAAAGAGTTCAGAAGATCTCAACAATTATTTGTTTCTTTTGCTTTGACTTCACGAGGGAAAGCTGTCTCGAAACAAACTATTTCCAAGTGGATTAGCCATTGTATTGCTTTTTGTTACTCTCATCATGGTGAGGATGTTCCAGCTGGGATCAGGCCTCATTCTACTAGGGCTACGGCCACTTCTACTGCTTTTTTGAGAGGGGTAGCTACTAAAGACATTCTAGAAGCAGCTACTTGGAGTTCTGTACATACCTTTACAAAGCATTATCATTTACCTCTTTATTTGCCACTGCAATCTTACAGGGCATGTCAGCAGCTCCTACTGCTATTTAGTTGACCAGCCTCCCTTTTTTCCGTTGCTCTGGGATTCTACCCTTATGTCAGGACTGCAGCAATGGGAGACGAAGAACATAGTACAGTTTTGTACCTACCATAAATGTAGATGTTCGAGGATCTCCATTGCTGCAGTCCAATTTTCCCTCCCTCCTTCCCCCTTTTTCTTTTTAGGTTGAGGTTTGGGTGGTGTTTTTTGCATTCTGACGTCTGAGGCAAGAAAGACTGAGGTTATGGCGTCGGTCATGCGCATTTGTACTGGCACGTACTGATGTCAGTCTCGAGCGCCGATGACCGACGCCGGTTCTAGCCCTTTGGTATTCGGGCCGATGGTGGACAGCGGAATACCCTTATGTCAGGACTGCAGCAATGGAGATCCTCGAACATCTACATTTATGGTAGGTACAAAACTGTACTTTTCCATTAAGGTTTCTACATAGTTTCTAATCTGTAAACTCTGAGGTAACTGGGGTAGAGGGATTATGGTTAAGGATGAAACTTGACAGATTTTGGCCTGCTTGAGCTGTAGTAACGGTGATATCGGAACTGGACCCATCTGTCACGGATAAATGAAGATGGACAACACAGATGGAACGTTATGGTAAGTACATAACTTTTCTTAAGTAAAATAAGTCTATAACTTATTGTCAATATTTACTAAGTTTAATTCACCACCTTTTCTCCAAAAGTCACCAGTTTTAGGAGAGATTAAGAGGGACAGAACTAAAATTTGAATGAAAACCAGGGACAGTTGAGTGATATGTACCTGGATAACAGTTAAAAAATTCTTAACACTGAATTTGTGACAGGCCCTTTCAATGTGGAACTTCGAGGAACATGAACTTTTTAAGAACCGAAATGAGGTAGTGTAATTCAGCACCTTTTCTGAAAAGTCACCAGTTTTAGGAGGGATTAAGAGGGACACAGCTAAAATCTAAGGCTGTATCAGGGACGTCTCTGACATGTATGCTCTATGATTTTTGCCTTATACCTTGGTGAGCTTGTCATAAAACGTGTTGTTTTCTAGCAAACCACTGAAGATTGCAGTCACTATTAGCAGACGTTTGAGTTTCAAATTTCACGTCCCTCAGAAAACACGTGCTAATGCGAATCATGTTACTCTAAAAACGTAAAAAAGCAATATTTAATATATGTCCCTTATGTTAGGCATTTATCCAAGAGTCCTGCACTAGGTAGTATAAGCTTATGTCAGCTGACTTCAAATCCGTAGCTCTCAACCTTCCCTCTTCAAAATAAGGAAGGAACACTACCTCTCATAATGTGGAACAGATGGGCAAAATGTGGAACACTTGCTAACAACTTACAGACAACTTCAACAATGAAGCTCTGACTCTCCTTGATTATCTCTGGATATGTCCGTGATTCTGTTGAAATCTATTCCCGATTATTTGAGAGCTATGGTTCAGAGTGGGTGGCATGCTCTCCCAAAACACAGTTTTGTATATTTGTAGTAGCCACATCCCCTTGCCTACTGCTGATATAAAATTATCGAAAAAAAATCTGAACAAAAACACAAAAAGAAGTTAGTCTACGTCGGTTTTATCACGTTTACTTCTCTATAGTAACCCTCAAACCTATTGAAAGCGATAGGAGCTATATATTACACAAAATGCACGTTTAATGCCGATTGTGAGTTTAAGTGTACATACTTTTCAAACTCCTTTTGTACATATTTTCGCAGTCTCTAGGTTGAAGGATGTGGTTTCCGGTAGACCCGTAGACTGCAGTCGTCGTCAGAACGTGTGTATTTTGCCCTTGACAACAGAAGAGAAACTTTTTCCAAGTATCCAATGAAATCCGACAGCTGGGACAAAGCGTATCGAACGAGAGACAGTATCTGCATTCCTCAGTTTGGATATATCTTTGACCAGGACACGCAGTTTCCATAAACATTACTCTTGGTTATAGAAAAGCGCTCGATTAGAATAACAAGCTTTAGGCTGAGCCTGCAATTGTTCACACTTGACCAGTACTTTATCCCTTTAAACAAAACAAACAAAAAGAAATACAATTCCATGTTACGAACCAATATGACCACACTCAAAAATCTTATAAATAGCCACTCTTCAATCTGAACAGTCACACCTGTATATGCAGAGCGGAAGAAACCATTATCTAGCAAAGTACTCATAAGATGAAATCAACGCACCATGTAAACGAATCGCAGGTAATAAACAAACTGGAGGAAAATGGAAGGAACAAAACAACCGTTTAATGCCAAAAAATAGATTTTTCACTGTCTCATATGCCCAAAGTGGGACATTTCTTTCAGGAAAATGAGATTTTGTAAGACAAACCATACCCACACCCCTGAAATGGTCAATTTCACGTTTTTACCAAAATAAAAGTCTATTCTCGTAGCATTTGTGTTGCTTATGCTGTTTCGTATAATGTGTGGGTGTTTCTCATTTAAAATAATTATTTTATACAATAGTTAAGAGAAAACTTGGGAAATAGTTTCTTCCTAAAATCAAAGGGCATTATGCTATTTTCTTTCTCCTTTAGGACACAACTGCGCAAGAAAGGGTAGCTGGTAACCCTACAAAGAACAGTACGGCTACAACTGTGCAGAAAACTCATCCTGGTTAATTTTGTCTAACATTAACCGATACTGTACTTGCACGCAAGCGCACAATAGCTGCCTCTCACTTCCTGCAAATATTAATGCCCGGTGTGTTGTGGGTAGAAAGGAACTAAGTGAAAGAATGGAGAGCAAGTTGATAACCCATCTTTGGGCTTGGTGAAAGAAGGGAGAGAGAGAGCTGTATTCCAGTGAGTGTTATCATGCTTTTTGTATACCCGTTGTGTAGTGTTTTTTTAACTATACTTGGCAATGTATTTGTATGCAGCTGTAAAACTCTTTTGCTCAATGCGTGCACCGACGGTAATAGTCTAAAGGCTTTTACTATTTTGGACACGTGTGTAAGTGTTTGTGGGAGTGTACCAGAAGAATGTATACACAGACAATTTTGTCATTCATCGAAAATTTATGCTTGATGCGTAGGTGAATGTGGGGTTTTAAGACAATGCATATGTATTTGATAGTATGTGACTTAAAGTTTAATGTTGGTTTGGTAGTTGTAAGTTCTAAATAAGGAGTGTGCGGCATCACATTTAAGTTTATGTAGCTAGTAATATATTGTAAGGCTGTCGTTTGGTAGTGGCTTGTAACATTGAAGTGGAGATTGAAGTACAAGCGTACAATGTGTGGCATGAGACTGTATTTTCCGTATGTAAACATGACCTTTTGTTTCTCCAAGGGTGTAGCTAAACATTCTCTACTACTTGACTGAGCATATTACGAGCCTTTGTAGGAAACCTGATGATCTGTCTTGGAAGGCTGGAAGATGTTTACAGTTAACGCTAATCCGTGCAAAGTGAATACAAACATTAACATGCTTGGAGCCAGGAGAATTTTATAGTTTTAGTGGCAGCAGTTGAAATGGGTGCATTGATTAAATGGTTAGGAAGGTAATTGGTAGACGTGCACATTCCTGCCGTGAATTTTGGTAAGGGTTTACAATGGTATGAACGTATGAGTAGAAAATAAGAGGTTTGTGGCTACACCCTTGTTTACTGTAAGAGCGAGAGCGAAAATCAAAATACCATTAGAGCTGGCATGTTTGTCCCTAACACCTTAGCTTTAAACCAACTTCCTCTAGCTCCTCATATACTGTACCATCCTGACAAAACTCCAGCCTTACAAGACCTGATCACCCTCTTCTCCAATAACAGCAAAGTTAGATCCACTAACAAGGCACTAATCACAATCTTCAAAAGCTATTACAGCTCTGGTGACTACCTGTATTCCAGCAACATAGGAACTCCCTACCACTACAAATCAGGTTACCAACCTAACAAAACAGTCTTCAAAAAACAGCTTATTTCCCACCTAAACAATTCCTGGACATGCAACTGCCTAGCAACCTGGATGACATATTCTAACTCCTTTCCCCTACCCACTACCCAACCTCTTTAAAACTCCCACAATGCACTATATATTATCACACGTTACTTACCAACTCACTGCCACCTACTTCCTCTGACCTGTCTATACTCATTAACTTTCCCATAGACTTGAGTTGAAAAGCTTTCCCTTAAATGTCAATGAACCTCATATGAACTTTTCTATATTCTCTTCCTTTTTTAGTTTTCCTTTCTTCTCATCTTCAGTACATCTTCAAGATTATCTCTGCTAAACATATCTTATGCACTCATATGTTCTTATCTGCTATATTTTTGTAATTTAATGTGTAAACCACAATGCTCATGCAAATGTCTTATGTATAGTATGTTAGGAATTGTTCTGGAGCTTTTCTCCCTGGGCCTCCGCTGAAAACGGGCAGCTCTGTCCAGTCGGACCTTCCCAGTAAACAAATGTAAAATAAAAATAAAGAAATAAAATGTTTGATCAGTTTTGACATCCATTATCTGTATACTTTTTTGTTAGAGTGTATTTTATGAAAGAGAACTTGTGAAAAAGAGTGTTGGAACAACTCTGCAATTTGTAGTGGTGGTTGAAATTGTAGATGGTTGTATACGCTTTATACATGAAGGTGTTGCATTTTCTCAGGACATGGTGCCTTCGCTGTAGTAATGTGTTGACACCACACGCAGTCTTCCCTAATTCAGATATCGCTACTTAAATAACAGAATTGTTCCAGTGTGTTGTAGGATTTGCAGATTAACTGCTAAAAGAAGAAAGATTCTTTAGGTAATAATGTAGCTACCAATAACAAAATAAAAGTAAAATGAAGTTCAGAGGTGTAGTGATGCTAATTTTAGAAATACAGATTCAAAAACACTTTTCTTACAATGACCGCATTGAGTAAAGCTTCATTAAAGGGAAAAAAATCAGTATTTTCATTCGAAGAAATAATTTGGATCCAAGGCTTGATATTCAAAGCTGACAAGTTTCCATGATGGCAGTGAATTGTTCTCATTCCTCTGTCTGTCGAGATGGATATTTAATTGCCAAATGTCCTAACGCTGCCCCTTCCTCCTGGAGAATAAAAGATGTGAGAAGTCTTGGAACGCCTTAATGTAAGGTAGTATGGATCTGTTTTTATTCATGTTGGTACAAATGATGTCATTCGCAAGGATTCTCTGACTGGTAGGTAACTGACAGCCCTATTACATAGTATAGCTTGTACTAGTATTAGGACATATTTTTCACAAATCACCTATAGATAGGATAGTCAGGTCACTGAATGAAAAGATTTTTGGGGGTAAATGCCTACATGGAAATGTGAAGAGCATCCAAGCCTAGTTTTAAGCACACATGTTCAGACAGGATGGCGTGCATTTGTCAAGATCAGGGAAGCAAATTTTTGCAGCAGATATTCTGCCATATGTAGCAAACACTAGGCAGAATTTTTGCCAGGTCGAAAATTAAACAGTTCACAGATAGCAACATTTGATTCATCTCTGGTTGTAAATGCTTGGAGCATTAATAATTAAGTTTTTTTTATTGGAAAATTTGCTACATTCCCACAGGACTGATTTTTGTTATTGTTTGTGAAAGAACAATGACTGGAAACCAGTTCTGTCAGGGTATAAATGTTTTTACTGTAAGAGACATTCTAACAAAAAAATCAGGTGGAGGTGTTATGGTAGGGATTAAAGATAATTATCAGACCTGTGATTATTACACATTCAGTGATAACACCAGTACTATACACTGTGCAACTGTGATAGTAAAGGCAATCCTGCCTGGAACATGTAACAATTGGAGTGTATAGACCACCAAAGTCAAGTGCAGATGACCTAGAGGAATTCATATATTTTTTTGAATGAAACACGGGAGGGAGGAATAATTAGGAGGGGACTTAAATTTACCAGAAACTGACTGGAATAATAGTGATTCAGTAGTGTTAGTAAGGAAATTATTCACAGCATATATTCAGGAACAACAATTGCTTCAGATAGTGTTTTTTTTTTTCTTTTTTTAACAACCAGGGCACGGAACACACTAGACACCGTTTTTTTTTAAAGAAATCACCGTTACTTCAAGTTTTACTACCATTGATGTACAGTGATCATGGGGTTATAAAGATTAATTTGTTGCTAGATAATTGTGCCAAGCTGAAATCTAAACCAGTGCACAGAAGGTTGGTTGCAGTCACTTTGTACAACTAACTGGAGTGATGTGTTCAGTGGAAAAATTGCAGATGGAAAGTGGAAAGTTTTGAAAGCGAAATTGTTGAGTGCAAAAAAATTTTAAAAAAAATTAACATCAGGATCTAGGCATACAACATCAGGGGGTATACTTCTATAAAAACAAGATGTCTGATTAAGGTGAGAGACAGAAAGTACAAGAAATGTAAGAGAGGTCAAACTACAACAGATTTAAGCATAGTGTGAGAGAAGCTCAGGAAACATTTGAAGAAAATTTATATAAAGCTAATGAGCACAATAGGAAACCTTTTTATAGATGCACAAGATGTGGAAGGAGTAAAGACAAACAAATTGGTAAACTTTGTGCAGATTCTAAAATTTATTCTCTGACACAACAGATTACAAAATCTTATCCAAAACAGTTTGGTTTCACAAAAGGGGTGATCATTTGTCCTAGTGACAGCCAGGTAACCCGTGATACTGGAATCAAATTTGATTATATTATATTGAAAAAGAACTGCGCAAACTGGATCCAAACAAAGCACAGGGAGCAGATGGAACTGGTAACAATGACCTGAGAACACTTCAGCAAGAACTTGTGGTACCATTATATCTATATCTATTATTCACTAGGTCATATAAATGTGGGGGACATTTCTCAAGATTGGAGACATGCACTTATTAAACCTGTCTTCAAGGGAAAGGGGAGTAGGACAAACCCGGAGTCATATAGACCCTTAAGTCTACTTTCATGTTGTGGAAAAATAATGGGAGAATATGGTATATGGGTAGATTCAGCTATACTCTTAAGTTATTGTCAGAACTGGAAAGGTTGGGACTTGAAAGCATATATCAGCATGCATATGTCAAATACAGATCTGTTACCACCTGTAACATGATGTTCTACAACAATATAATAGCTATGAATGAAAACTTGTGATGTAAGTTATGTAGATTTAACTTCAGCATTTGACAGGGTCATACACAACACTGGTGCATACATTTTAGTACAGCTAGGTGTTCATGTACTCTTGATAAGATGGATAGCCGCATGGCTTACAAATAGGACATGGCAAGTATCATACAGCAACTGGACAGGTGAAATCCTTCGTTACAGTCGGGGTGTCCCACAGGGCTCTGTCCTAGGCCCTTACTTGTTTAGATTGTATCTTTCAGACGTAACTTCATCTGAGGTATTTTACAGTCTATATGCAGATGACTTGAAATTGTGTAAACTGATTACATGTGTTACAGATAAGGCATGTCTTCAAAATAACTTGACTAAATTGACCATTTGAGGACAGGAGAATAATATGCTGATAAATGCATCAAAAACTACGCATATGAGATTTGGGAGACATGAACTGAAAGATGAATATTTCATACAGCACACAGTGTTTGAAACTGTAGACTCATTTAAGGACCTGGAAATATGGATAGATTCAGCTATGAGTTTTTCTAATCATATCAACCAATTGTTTAGTGGTAGTTATAGAACTATAGGTTGTATAAAAATGTTTATAAAGTCTGGGAAATCAGAAATGATGAAGTCATTGTTTGTTACATTAGACCCAAACTTGAGTATGGAATAACCATATGGAAACCGTATAAGAAAACAAACATGAGTAAACTGGAAAGAGTACAGCGGAAATATACCAAAGGCATCCATGGATGTGAAAATTTTAAGTTATTATGAAATACTAAAATATCTGAACTTTGTACAGTGTCTCTTACAGATATGTAAGAGGAGATCTTATTCATGTATGTAGGGCATTTAGAGACCACTACCTCTAGAATGTTTGGGGTTATCAAAAAGTAGTAGAGAATCATTGGACAACCAATGTAGAAGATTCTCTAGGAGTGAGAAGTGCACTCATTGATTCTCTGATGGAGTAGCTGATGCATGGAACAGACTGCAAAATTACATTAAAGCAAGTACTAGTTTAGATATTTTTAAGAAGAGCCTGGGCACTTATTATGGGAAAAGGTATGTTGGTATATTGGCAAGTTAGGAGGGCATTAATGCCCATGCTTGAAATATTTGTATGTATGGATCTACAGTGTTAACATTTTGTACTCTCCTCATGTTTTTGTCACTTCAGGGGGGTATTTTTCAGCCTATAACTGTAATCCTGTGTGGTGTTTCTGAGCTCCTCCTGTGTTTATTTGGTTAAGTCATATTTATCTCTTGTATTGAGATTACAGGTTTCAGAGCTCAGCACCTCCTACTTTTCTTTTAGTTAATACTATCTCTATCTGCCTTATTTATCTGAACCACAGCTGCTATAGCCTGGATTTGCTTCTTTCTATGATTCTTTTCTTCGCTCCCCATACACGCTTTTTTTTTTTTTTCAGTGACTGCATCTTTCTTCATTTTATTAATTCTTACTGTTTCACTAATTACTTCCTGATCATTTTTGTACCTTTTAATCAGTATAGATATTTATTACTGTTGATGCTTTTTGCTTGAACAATGTATTTACTTATCTTTTTGAGTAGCAGTCTT